>NW_007255482.1:155619-221042 GCF_000164805.1 Carlito syrichta
AGTGGACTGAATTTTTAAAATGTGGTACATGTACATGATGGAATATTACACAGCCATAAAAGACACAATTATGAAATTTGCAGCAACCTGTATGGATTTAGAGACTATAATACTTAGTGATCTATTACAGAAACAAATAACTGAATACTGCATGTTTTCACTTCTAAACAGACCCTGAACAATTATCATAATAATATAAGAAAGGGATTGACAGTAGTGGGAAACTGCCAGGGGAGGGAGTGGGAGGAAAGCACACTTCATCAATAAGGGTACCTGATCTCAAACCAGTGGACATGGGGACCAAAGTGAGGCCCAAACTTTACCTGTACAATGGCCACTTTTATACCTAACCCTGAATTGTACCCACCTTTAAAATAAAAATTAAAATAAATAAAAAAAGAAAAGAAATTCTGGAAGTGAAAAATTCACTGGAGGAAATACAATACACATTTGAAAGTTTCAATAATAGACTAGACCAACCTGAAGAAAGAACTTGAAGGCTGGTGTTTTGAGTAGTCCAGTCAGACAAAAAGGATACAAGAATAAAAAAAGAATGATCAAAGCCTTTTAGATGTTTGGGACTATATAAAGTAACCAAGCTTATTAGTTATTTGTGTTCCCAAGGAGGAAGAGCAATAAAATGGTTTAGAAAACCTATTTAAGGAAATAATTGATGAAAACTTCCCAAGGCTAGCAGAGTGTTAGACATCTAGATACAAGAGGTCCAGTGATCCACAGAAAAATACACTGCAGTATTATAATCAGAATATCTGAAGTCAAAGTGCAAGAAGGAATTTTAAAATTAGCAAGAGAAAAAAAAATCTAGTCACCTAAAAAGGTAGCCTCATAAAACTAACAGCAGACTTCTCAGCAGAAACCTTACAGATCAGAAAATAATGGGACAGTTTCAAAGGGCTGAAAGAAAAAGGAAAAAATACCCAACCATGTCAGCCAATAATTTTACATCCAGCAAGAATAAGCTTCATAAATGAAGCAGTAATACCCAGACAAGCAAATACTGAGGGGATTTATCACCACTAGACTGGTTCTACTGGAAATGCTTAAAGGAGTTTTAAACATAGAAACAAACGGTTGATATTCACCATTATGAAGGCACATGAAAGTATAAAACTCACAAGTCTCATAAAACAATCACACACAGGAGGAAGAAAAGGGAATCAAATTTAAACAAAACAGAATTCCACTAAACCACAAAGATAACAGAGGAAAACAAATTGAATATGACATAAACAAAATCCCACATATTAATATTAACCTAGAACATAATAAATTATATGCCCCACTTAAAAAAACAAAGAAACAAAAAACATGATCCAACTATGTACTGCTTATAAGAAACTCATTTTGCCTGTAAAAGACACAGGCTGGAAAGTAAAGGAGTGGAAAAAGATATTCCATGCAAATGGAAACCAAAAGCTAGCAGGAGTAACTATATGTATATCAGATAAAGCAGACTTTAAAATAAAAAACAGTTTAAAAAGGCAAAGGTCATTATTTAATGAAAAGGATCAATTCAGCAAAAGGTTATGACAATTCTAAATATATATGTACTAGCACCAGGGCACCCAGATTCATATAGCAAATATCACTACCCCTGAAGAAAGACACAGATGGCATACAATAATTGTAGGAGACATCAGTACCTCACTGATAGCACTAGCCAGATCACTGAGACAGAAAAATCAACAAAGAAGCATTGGACTTAAACTGCACTTTAGACCAAATGATCCTAATAAACATCTAAAGAAAATTCTACCCAACAACTACAGAATATTCATTCTTCTCATCAGCACATGGAATATTCTCCAAGATAGTCCATGTTAGGCCACAGAACAAGTCTCAAGAAATTTTTTAAAAATCAAAGTCATATCAAGTATCTTCTTAGATCACAGCAGAATAAAACTGGGTATCAATACTCATAGAAACTTTTAAAACTTGGCCAGTCACAGGAGCTCAAGCCTGTAATCCCAGCACTTTGGGAGGCTGAGGCAAGAGGATTGCCTGAGTCCAGGGGTTTGAGACCAGTCTGGGCAACTTGGCGAGACCTCGTCTCTACAATAAATCAAAAAAATTAACTGGGCGTGGTGGTACATGCCTGTAATTCCAGCTACTTAGAAGGCTGAGGTAGAAGGATTGCCTGAGCCAAGCAGGTCGAGGCTGCGATGACTGTGAGTGTGCGACTGCACTCCAGCCTGGGCAAAAAAATGAAACTCTGACTCAAAAAACACAACAAGAACAAAAAAACTATACAAATACATGGAAATTAAACAACATGCTCCTGCATGACCACTGGGTTAACAAAGAAATGAAGATAGAGGCCAGGCATGGGGGCTCATACTTGTAATCCTAGCACTTTGGGAGACTGAGGTGGGAAGATTGCTTGAGCCTAAGAGTTAGAGACCAGCCTAGGCAACATAATGAGACCTCATCTCTACTAAAAAATAAAAAATGTTAAAAAAAAAAAGATCCAGGCTGTGCGGCATGCATTTGTAGTCCCAGCTACTTGGAAGGCTGAGGCAGAAGGATTGCCTGAGCCCAGGAAGTCTAGGCTATGGTGAGCTGTGATCATGCCACTGCACTCTAGCCTGGGCAAAAGTGAGACCCTGACTAAAACAAAACAAAACAAAGAAAGATGGAAATTGAAAATGTTTTGAAATGAATGAAAATGGAAACAATATACCAAAACATGTGGTATATAACAAAAACAGTGGTAGGATAGAAACTTATAGGATTGAATGCCTACATCAAAAAAGTAGATTGAGCCAGACAAGGACACAAGAAAACTACAAATCAATATCTCTGATAAACATAGATGCAAAAATCCTCAACAAAATGTAAGGAAATATGAGCACATTAATAAGATAATACATATGATCAAGTGGAATTTACCTGAAATTGCAAGGATGGTTCAACAAACACAAGTCAATACATATGATGCATCACATAAATATAATTAAGAACAGAAACCGTATGATCATCTCAATAGATGCAAAAAAAAGCATTTGATAAAATTCAGCACCTTTTAATGATAAAAACGCTCAACAAACAAGGTATAGAAGGAACATACCTCAAAATAGTAAAGGCCATATATGACAAGCCCACAGCCAACATCACATTGAATGGAAAACTTGAAAACATTTCCTCTAAAACTGGAACCTGACAAGGATGCCCACTTTCACCGCTCCTTTTTAACACAGCACTGGTAGTCCTTCCCAGAGCAACAAGGAAAGATAAAGAAATTAAAGACATCCAGAGTGGAATAAAGAAAGTCAAATTATCTCTGTTCACTGATGATATGATCTTATATCTAGGAAACCCTGAAGACTCCACCAAAAAAACTCTTAGATTTGATAAATGAATTCAATAAAGTTTCAGAATACAAAATCAATGTACAAAAATCTATAGTATTTCTATACACCAATAACAATCTAGCTAAAAACCAAATCAAGAAGGCAAATTAAAATACCAAGGAATATATTTAACCAAAAGATCTTTACAAGAAAAACTACGAAACACTGATGAAATACATTGTAGATGACACAAATAAATGGAAAAACATCCTATGCCCATGGATTAGAAGAACTAATATTGTTGGGGTGACCATACTGCCCAAAGTAATCTACAGATTTAATGCAGTTCCTTTCAAAATACCAATGTTGTTTTTCACAGAATTAGAGAAAACTATCCTCAAATTCATAGGGTGCAAATAAACCTAAATAGCCAAAGAAATCCTGTGCAAAAAGAACAAATTCTGACTTGAAATTATACTACATTATCTGACTTCAAATGATACTACAAACTATAGTAAGTAACTAAACCAGCATGGTATAAAAATAGACACCTTGATCAGTGAAACAGAATGGAGAATGCAGAAATAAACCCACCTACAACCGACTGATCTTTGACAAAGTTGACAAGAACATAGACTGGAGAAAGGATACCCTATTTGATAAATGGTGCTGGAAAATTGCATTGCCATATGCAGAAGAATTAGACTGGATCCCCATCTCTCACCATTTACAAAATTCAACTCAAGATGTATTAAATACTTAAATTTAATACCTGAAGGTATAAAAATCTGTAAGAAAACTCTTCTGGACATTAGGCAAATAATTCATAACTAAGACCTCAAAAGCACAGTCAACAAAACAAAAACAGATTTAAACTAAAACTCTTCTGCACAGCAAAATAAATAACCAATAAAGTGAACAGATATCCTGCAGAATGGGAGAAAATATTTACAAACTGCATCTCACAGGAAACTGATGTCCAGAATTTATAAACAACTCAACAATGGCAACCAAAACAAATAATCCCACTAAAAAGTGGGCTAAGGACATGAATAGGCATTTTCCAAAGGAAGACAAATGGCCAACAAGCATATGAGAAAAATGCTCATCACTAATCATCAGATAGTGGAAATTAAAGGCACAGTGAGATGTCATTTGACACTAATCAGAATGACTATTATTCAAAAGACAGAAAATACAAGATGGTGGCATAGAAGCAGAGAGAAGGGAATGCTTATACACTATGGATGGGAATGTAAATTAGGACAGCCTCTATGGAAACAGTGTGGGAATGTCTCAAGAAGCAAAAAGTAGAACTACTCTTTGACCCAGCTATCACACTACTGGATATCTACCCAAAAGAACAGAAATCATTATATCCAAAAGATACCTGGACTCATGTTTATTGCAGCACGATTCACAATAGCAAAGATATGAAATCAACCTAAGTATCCGTCAACAGGTGACTGAATAAAGAAAATGTGGTACATATACACAATGGAATACTATTAAGCATAAAAAAAAATGAAATCCTATCTTTCGCAGCAACCTGGATGGAACTGGAAGCCAGTATCAGAAGTGAAACAACTTTGACACAGAAAGACAAAATCTACTTATAAGAAAGACAAAATCGACTTATAACTTAGACACAGAAAGACAAAATCTACTTATAAGTAAGAATATATTTTAATAAATGGGAGCTAAATAATGTGTATACATGAAGGTAAAGTATGGAATGATGATAGACGATGGAGACTTGGAAGGGTAGGGGTTGGGGAGAGGGGTGGGTTACTTAATAAGTATAATTTACAATACTGTGGTGATAGATCCACTAAAAACCCTGACTTTACCACTATGCAATGTATCTGTGTTACAAAATTACACTTGTACCATATACACTTATACAAATAGAAAATATAATAAATAAATTTCTTTTGGGGTACAACCTGACTTAAATACTCATATCTAAGGATTAAAAAAAATGAAATTACAGTTGATTTTGAGTAAAAATGAATTTTCTGGCATATATATATACACATTATATATATATATATATATATATATATATATACACATATACATATACCTGTGTGAAAAAGTCACTGTGTATGTCCACTCATGGAGGAATTTTTGTCTTCAGCAATGTATAGACTTCATCTTTTCCAGCCACATCTATCACAATGATCTTTTTATAAATTATTTTTTAAATTGTGGTAAAATATATTACCTTGTTTAGCCTCTTTTACTCCTAAGATTTGATATAAGAAAGTGTTCCTAAATCTCTTTGAGGCCAGAAACATTCTTCTGATTCAATACATAGTTTCAAACCTCCTTTAAGTTAGCACTGTTTCTCTTTCCAGTAAAGTTTTGCCTGACAACTATTTGACAATTTCTGCTGGAGAGTTTTATGTAAGCTGTGGTTAGTTACTAAATTTCCATCATGGTTTTGTGTCCTATATGCCATATTTCGATGGCTTAAGGATTTGATCTTCTACTATAAATCAAGTGCAAGAAATAAATGCTTGGTGCATTGCAGGCTGCAAGGTAAACCGATATTGTTGCAAGTTAACTTTTTCTGCCCCAAAGACAGACATTTCCCCTCATGATAAATGCTTTTATTCAACCTGTTGATTCTGTACTTTATAGGCTGCTCAAGAAAAAGAAGAACTTCAAAGGGAAGGTGACAGTTTGGATGCTAAGATCAACAAAGCTGAAAAAGAAATCTATGCTCTGGAAAATACCCTGCAAGTGCTGAACAGCTGTAACAACAGCTATAAACAATCTTTTAAAAAAGTAACTCCATCTAGTATGTAGAAGTTAAAAACTTTTAAAATAAATACATATAATGAAAATTGTTTAGTTAAAAGAAACACTGTGAGACATGGAGAACAAACATGTACCATGTATAATTGAGTCAGAAAAACTAATCACCCTTCTTTCCCTCCTTCCCTCTCCCTCACCTTTTTTGGTAAGTGGTTTGCTAAAGTGTTATTTCCATAATTAGTTCTAGTGGCCTACAGCATATCACTTACTTCTTTAGGGAATTAATTTCAAATCTGAAAAAAATTAGCTTATTACTGCTCTGTGGTGACAAAACAAGAAATCGTTACTACATGCCCATAGTGTTTTTGTACAAGTAGATATAAGGAATTTAACTTTTGATAACAAAAATAGTAGACGTTCAACTTATGTAACACTTAAGATTGATTGCTACATAGTACTTACTTAAACTAAAGTTTTTAAAATTCTAGGTGATGAATATGAGATAAAAATTCAACTAGAAGAAGAAAAAAGAGCCATTGATGAAAAATACAGATACAAACAAAGACAAATCAGAGAACTTCGAGAAGATATTCAGGTAAATTCTACAGGCTTTTTACTAATAAGTGCCCAATAAAAGTCAACTCTCATCATTATTACTTTTATTCTCTTGATCTTGTACAAAGGAGATAGCTATTCAGAGCATCTTTTAAGGAAGTAGATAGTAACAGATAACAGTTTCATTTAAAGGAGAGAAAAACAAGTGATCAAAGTATTTAGTTGATAGATCATACTTAATTAGTTTGAATTCACTAACCCTTTATTTAAGAACTTTTATTTAATTCCTTAAAGATCACATTAAGATTTTTCCTTATAACAAAAAAAGTTTGGAAGAAAAAATATTTTAGTAGGCAGTAGTTACAAAGCAAATCACTAAGAGACAAAAAAAAGTGCTTGGCAAGCAGGTCCTATATAAAAACTGACTTTTACTAGTAAAGTTGAAGGGTTATTGTGAATCTATGAAAATTGCATGATTTCAACAATAGTCATTTTTCACCCAAGTACCATAAAAATACTTTCCAGTGGAATTATATACAAAATGTAATCCATAAGACCATTATAAGTCATGCATTGCTTGATGATGGGGCTATGTTCTGAGAAATGCATCCTTAGGTGAATTCATTATTGTGTGACTATCATAGAGCATACTTACACAGATCTAGTCCTGGTATGTTACTGTACTGAATAATGTAGGCAGTTGTAACACAATGGTATTTGTATGTCTAAACTCAGAAAAGGCACAGTAAAGGATAAAACACGGTACACCTGTATAGGGCACATACTGTGAATGGAGCTTGCGGGATTGGAAGTTGCTCTGGGTGGGTGAGTGAGTGAATGAGTGCATGTGAAGAAGGACTAGGATATTACTGTACCCTCCTGTAGACTTGATAAACACTGTACACTTAGGATACACTAAATTTATTTAAAATTTTTCTTTCTTCAATAATAAATTGACCTTAACTTACTGAAACTTTTAAATTTTATACTTTTTTAATTTTTAAAAATTAAAAACTCTTTAACTCATTTGTAATAACACTTAGCTTAAAACACAAACAGGGGACCAAGGGGGGAGGATCACTTGAGTTCAGGTGTATGAGGCTGCAGTGAGCCAAGATCGTACCACTGCACTTCAGCCTGGGCAACAGAGTGAGACTGTCTCTAAAACGAAAACAAAAACACACATTGTTCAACTGCACACACATATTTTCTTTCTTTTCTTGCTTATTTTATAAACTTTTTTGTAGTATTTTTTTTTTTTTACATTTTAAACATTTTGTTAAAAACTAAGACACACACATTCACCTAGGCCTATACAGGTTCAGAACCATCACTATCATGGTCTTCCACCTTCATATCTTGTCCCACTGGGAGGTCTTCAGGGGTAATAACACGAATGGAGCTGTCATCTCTTATGATAACCATGCCTTCTTCTGTAATATCTCCTGAAAGATCTGCCTGAGGCTGTTTTACATTTATTTATTTATTTATTTAAATAAGTAGGAGTAAATCCTAAAATAACAATAACAAGTATATAGTGGCCGGGCTTAGTGGCTCACCCTATCATCCCAGCACTTTGGGAGGCCAAGGTGACTGGATTGCCTGAACCCACAGGTTCGAGACCAGCCCAGGCACCTTGGAGAGACTTCACCTCTACAATAAATAAATAAATAAATAAGTCAGGCATATTAGCAAGCCTGTAGTTTCAGCTACTTGGAAGGTTGAGGTGGAAGGATGGCCAGAGCCCAGCAGGTGGACGCTGGGGTATCTGTGTGCCTCTCCTCTCCAGCCTGGGCGGCGGAGTGAGACTACAACTCAATAAAAAAAAGTTATATAGTATATTAAACACATAAGACAGTAATATAGTTTTTATTATCATTATCAAGTATTATGTACTTATGTGCTAGACTTTCATATGATCGGTGGCACAGCTTTATTCACACCAGCATCACCACAAACACATAAGTGATGTATCGTGCCACATTACAACATCACAAGGTAATAGGAATTTTTCAGCTCCATTATAATCTTATGGGACCACTGTTATATGTGCAGTCTGTCATTGACCAAAAGTCGTTGTGCAGCACCTGGCTACCTATTACCCACCAAGAGAATATGTGTTTATTATATACAAAAATAAATGAATTAAAATTAAACAAATACTCAATAAATTACAAGTTATAAAAGTCCATTTTTTATTCTAACCAGTAGGTATGTTAATATTTTATTTTCTACAGAGCATGGAAAATACATTAGATGTTATAGAACATTTAGTGAATAATGTTAAAGAAAAAGTATCAGAGAAGCAGGCATCTTCTCTTCAACTAAGTAAAGAAACCGAGGAGCAGAAGCCAAAATTAGAAAGAGTGACTAAACAGGTATTGAAAACTTTTAAAAAAGAATCAACCCATCATATTTCCATCTTGGAAGTTCCAAATGGTAGACCCCTACCATCCTTCACTCATTAAATATACTACATTCTGGAAAACAGGCTTATGCGCTATTATTTGCCAACAGTGTGCAAAACTCACAAAAGAAATCCGTCTTCTGAAAGACACAAAAGAGGAAACACTAGAAGAGCAAGACATAAAACTTCGCGAAGTGAAACAGTTTCACAAGGTCATTGATGAAATGTTAGTTGGTGTCATGGAAGAAAATGCTGAAATACGTGTTATCCTTCAAACATACTTTCAACAGGTAATATGGTACCTTCCATTAAGTATTATTTCTTAAACACTTCATGTGAATAAAAACTTTTAGGGCTATCATCATAAAGTGAAATCTAATTGAAAATATTTTTCTTCTAAAATGCAGTAAGTAGTACTCATGATTACTTTTGAATATTCCTCCAGAGTGGTTTAGAACTACCTACAGCTGGTACTAAAGGCAGTCATCAGAGTTCTAGATCTCCTTCACACACTTCGCTGTTATCAGCAAGGTAAGGGGACTGTTAAAAAGCACCTCCTTCTCTCTGGCAGCTGCTACCCTGAGTGAACCCAGCCACTTCCACATCACCATAGCTATTAGACCAGCCCATGCACTTCCAGCGTCCTCTTCACCCTCGGCCATCTCATCGGGTCAGCATCACATAGATTGGATGCAGAACAGTCAGTAGAGCAAGACTTTCCTCCTGACTTCTGCTGGGGTCACCATTTTTTTATGGTGCAAGTCCTTTGTGACTATCAGCTGTTTCGGCAGGACAAAGCAGAAATAAAGTGAAATTTGGGGGTTACATCTAGTATTTGGGGATGAATTCCAAGTTGGGAAAAATTTTCAAACCATAAAAGGATAGCTTATAGATATATGGAGTAGGGTACCTGTGATTAAAACTACATTGTGAAGTTTTACCTAATCAGGATTTACTGATGATGGTTTATTTTGCTAAAAAGGAGACTTTTTGCTTTCCTTCCACCGTTTATGGTTATACAGAATGTTATCATCAAGGGTGCTTTAACCAGCACTCTTGTGTTTTGCTGGTGAAATAAAATTTATTAATAATGATTCTGATTTTGAGTCAGAGTCTTACTCTGTCGCCCAAGCTGGAGAGCAGTGGCACGCTCATGGCTACTGTGGCCTCGACCCGCTGGGCTGTCAATTCTACTGCCTCAGCTTTCCAAGATGCTGGAACCACAGGCGTGAGCCACTGTGCCTAGCTAATGATGATCCTGATTTTAGAACTCCCAGTCGCCTACATTCGGCAGCTACTTATTAATTTACTTTTCCTTCGTCCACGTAGAGATTTTACGAAGGGTCCCTAAAAGATAGTGTTTAAGTATAAAAAATTGTTTCTACATAATTGAACATCCCTGTACTTTCATTAAAATATATCTTAAGAACTTTTCATTTCAGAGTTGTATTGCTAGTTGTTTTCCAAATGACCCTACTGCTTTATTGTTCAATTCACCGCTCACTTTCCTCCTCAGCTGAAATGACAAAAGCTATCATTTTAATTACTCTTGCCTGCACTGAAATCCTCTCACTTCACCATCTTGGTAAACCTTTAATACTTAGTGATTCCTACTCTAAAAAACGGATTATATTTGAAAACATTTTTGTCATATAGTAGCACATTTTTAAAACTACTTTTACGTGAGTTTAAAATTCATCTATGTTTATCTTTCTTTTGCTTTTTAAAATTATTTTTTGATATCTATTAATGGTCATTTAAAAAAGTATTAGCACTAATAATATATACTTTTTGATCTTTTCTAAAATTATGATATCTGTTGCCAACCTTGAAGTGTTCTATACTAAAATATGGATTTTGCATTCCGTTTACAATGATTCTGGTTTTTCTTCTAGGTCATCTAGGAGTACAAATACATCTGCTTCTCAGACTTCAATTAAAATATTGGAGCTCAACTTCTCGGCCTCCTCTTCGCCAGCAGGCAGCACTTCTAGGCCAACCAGTGCTAGTAGTAGCTCTAGCACTGGTCAAAGCAAAAAGAGCAGCAAATAGACATTTTAATCTCTTCTGAACACACTGTAGACACAAAAACAAAAACCTCATACTTTAAAATACATGATGACTAAACATGTTTTATCCAGTGGGAAGTATAAAAACTGTCAGTTTAAAAAAGTTAAGTTGTTTTCTTAGTTTCTCTATATTTTCTTCATACAGAAGGAAAACAATAGCAGATTCTTGGCAAGACTACGTGTTATATAAGCATAGGGAAAATGGTGTTTTTCACTGTGATTTTGATGTTTGCAATGTTAGAAAAGAGTTTGCTTCATCATTTCACGAAAGTATACTCACTTCTAATGTAACAATCTTCCAGGAAGGTATTTCTAAAGATTCACTGAACTAATTAAGAGCTTGTGACAATGTGAAAATTCTCATTTTCCCTAGAAGATCCCCAAATTAGGTTTTCTTTATTCAAAGTAATTATCAGACTTTTGGGGGGGAAAAAGATCTGTTAAAGGTAGTTTTTTCCTTTGGTATAATTTTTAACCAAAAAATTAGCCTACCCCAAGAAAACAATTGATAAGAAACACTGTATATCAAGAAAAAAATGCATCTTAAATTTCTAAGAACTGCTTCATTCTGACTCTGAAAGAAATCAAACACATTAAAGATTTGTCCTCAGATACAGCCAGCCAAACATAAAGAATAAATTTTGAAATTTTGATTTAATAAACAATTTAAAGCAAGCTATGATTTGACTTACAATTGGAATTTCATAAATTTACAGTGGAGGTAGACCACCAGATTTAGTAGTTTTTCCAGTTAATACTTTATTATAACATGTGCCCAACACTTTGAACTCTTGGAATGAAGTGTCGAATGTTATAAAACTGGATTTCAAATAAATGTATTCAAATCTATGACGTAAATGAATGTCTCCTTAAAAGCTTGGGGTGGGGGAGGAGAAAAACATGTTCTTTACAATTGTCATTGTTTTACAACTGTCATTTGTATTTCCTTCTGAAAAGCAGTAGTGGTAGTAAATGTTTCTCCCAATAATTGCTTTGTTTCAGAAATAGCGAGAAAAAGGCTTTGCAAAGTCCAGTGCCTAAGATGGGTAAAAAGCTGAATAATTTAATTTCTGGCTAAAACACTGCTAATGCATGAGATTTGTAAAACCTAAAAACTGATTTTCAAGTCACTTTGTTCACCAAGCTTCATGTTCTCAACCCTCTATGAGATTGTAAATTACGCAGAACTTGAAGTAATATTAACTGTTCTACGAAGGCTGAAGTTTCTCTTACTAGCTCTGTGACCTTTTGGGCAGTTACTTCTATTTTCCTCATTTTTAATACAGAAACAGTAGGTCACCTACCTTCAAGTTTATTGAAATAATTGGATAATATAAACAAAATGCAGAGCTTGACACAAAGTAATTGCACTATTCATGACATTATTTGAGTTACCACCTGCAGCCTAGCACAGTATTTGTGGAATGGTTATGTTCCTAAGCCAGCATACAAATCTACATTTATCCCTTAAATAGCAGTTTTAACTTTGGTGTAAAAATGCTAAATGGCGATTCAGAAGATCAACCCGTCTCCAAATCTAATGTTAGTTATCCTAACATCCTAAATCTCCAAATCTAATGTTAGTTATCCTAACAACCTAAAGTCACGATTCACCTGCTTTTGGAGACCAAGACAAGCCAGCCTGGGTATGTACAAACTATAGACGTAGTGATATTGAGAAAAACTGCTGAAGATGTCACTAGGGACTTGACAATGTAAATCCTCAATCATTTTTGTTGTGATGGGCTTCCTCAGGAATTGGTTTGTGTATTCTGCTTACATTTCATGTCAGGCCATGGGAAAGACAGAATTTCTCAATCTAGGCAGCCTGCAGATAAGGCACTATCCCAACTTTTTTTTTTTTGAGTTGGAGTCTCACTCCGTCGCCCAGACTGGAGTGCAGTGGCCGCTCCCGGCCACCGCAGCCTCGACCTGCTGGGCTCCGGCGATCCTTCCACCTCAGCCTTCCAAGTAGCTGGAATTACAGGCATGCGCTACCACGCCCAGCTGATTTTTTTGATTTATTGTAGAGATGAGGTCTCGCTGCCCAGGCGGGTCTCGATCCTGTGGGCTCAGGCAATTCACTCACCTCAGCCTCCCAAAGGCGCAGGATTACAGGCTGAGCCACCGAACCCGGCTTATCCCAACTTTTAAGTAAAATGTTGCATATGATAGCCATTCCGAATGGTGAAAGACCTCACTTTGGTTTTAATTTGCATTTCTCTATGAAATGAAGTTGAAAATTTTTCATATGCTTATTGGCCATTTGTTTTCTCTTGAAAAATGGCTATTCATGTCTTTTGCCCGTATCTTAATGAGATTATTTTTGTTGTTGAGTTTCTTGTAAATCCTGGATATCCTGTCAGATGCAGTTTATCAGTATTTTCTTTCATTCTGCAGATTCTTTTCATTCTGTTTCTTTTTCCGTGCTGAAGTTTTTTAGTTTAAGTTCCATTTTGCTTTCATCACTTGTGCATTTGGGGTCTCAGTCATGAGTTTGCCTACACTAGTGTTAGGAGGGCAGGAGGAGGGTGAGGGATGAGAAATTACTTAATGGGTACCATGTACATTTGGGTGATGGGTTCAGTAAAAGCCCAAACTTCACCAATGTGCAATATATCTATGGAACAAAACTACACTTGTACCTTGCTTTAAATTTATACTTAAAAAAAAAGAAAAACAAATTGTATATGTACAATTGTAAGCCATACTAGAAATGCTAAAAGGCCAAGGGCTGTGCTGAGATAGTTTTCACTCTTTATTTTTTATTTTTTTGAGTTGGAGTCTCACTCTGTCACCCAGACTGGAGTGCAGTGGCGGTTCCCGGCCACCGCAGCCTCGACCTGCTGGACTCCGGCGATCCTTCCGCCTCAGCCTTCCGAGTAGCTGGAACTACAGGCGCGCGCTACCACGCCTGGCTAATAGTTTTCACTCTTTAAAAACACCACCCTGTATGTAAAGATGATACTAGAGCCACTGAGACATAGTACTGAGAACACTTTTAAAATTAATTTCTTAGAACATTCAGTGAATGCCCCAATTCTACTGCCATCATCTATTGCTCTTGACTAGGGTTTCTTCTTCTGGTTCCACTACAAAACAAATTTTAGGTTTTCCATATGGCTCCCAACATTGGAGTGAAAGATACAAATAATACACACCTGACACTTAAGGTTTTTTTTTAATTGTTGGCAAGAACTGCAAGAAAAAATAAGAAATGTCTCTTCTTCCTCTATGATTTGCTCTCAGACCTCTGTAGACACTCATCTACCCAACCACTTATATCCATCCAGTGTCATAAGTGACAGTATCAAAGCCTAGATTTTTTTCTAGATTTTTTTTTTTTTTGTAGAGACAGGGTCTCATTAACTCCCTTGGCCCCGAGCGATCCTCCTGCCTTGGCCTCCCAAAGCACAAGTGCCACTGCACTCAGCCAGCTTCTAGAATCTTAAACTGGTAAGATTCTAAAGATATGATAAACCTAACACCTATGATTTCTGTCTCCCAAACAATACACTATACTGTTTCTAGTATTTTGGGGATGATCTTTATAATCCAAGTTTTCCCCTTTTTTCAGTTCTAGCTACTGGAATTTATTCTGAGCAAAACCAGGCTCTGGTTGGTCTAAGTATTTACTCAGATCCCGAGAAAGGAGGCAGCAGGGAAGAATTTAGGCAGAGGAGGTGGTAAGAAGAAAAGTAGAAATGCAGGCCAAACTTAGGCTATTTGAAAGCATACCTAGTGTCCTCTGGATTGAACATTTGCAATATTAAGTTTCCTAATTTTCTTTCCCTAGTGAAAAACCAAACGTAGAGTGTGCTTCTCTGCCACTGCTGTTTTTTCTAAAAAGATTCTTTTTTTTCTGATCCACTCTTGCCTAGAATATATAGTCTCTAAAGCTCTTGCTAATATTTAAAGTTGAAAAATTTCTTATGGCTATAATGCTGGCAATAATTATGGAGAAATGCACAAAATGGGCTCCTATTCAACTTTCATGATCTTATTCCTAAGACAAGCTGGATAGAAGCCAATGACTGTTCACAAACCTTTTTTTTGAGTTAGAGTCTTACTATGTCGCCCAGGCTGGAGTGCAGTGGCACACTCATGACCACCCCAGTGTTGACCTGCTAGGCTCAGGCAATCCTTCCACCTCAGCCTTCCAAGTAGCCGAACTACAGGCATGCGCTACCACGCCTGTCTAATTCATTTATTTATTTATTTATTTATTTATTGTAGAGACGAGGTCTCGCCAACACAAACCATTTTTAATCAAACCATGCCTTAGAAACAGACAGTCTAGCATTTTAAAATAAGAGTGGGGCAAAAAATGTAATATTTAAACTAATGATACATATAAAATAGTACTCAAGAAACATTCAAACATACTTTTTTCAAAAAGCTGATGGTTTTTAATTTAAAAAGAAAACGAAATAATGTTTGATGAAAATGATGCAAGTGTTCAATGCACAAATTTAATTTTCTGTCAAACAGCAGGATAAGGTGGACCCAGGAATTCTCATATGCCATAATACAGTGAAGAAACAGTACTTTCAGATAATTATCTTTAGGTGAAGAAATTTAAATTATTAGAGTAAGAAATATACTGTACATAAACATACAAATGGAAAAGCCTAAAAATCAGGCTGTGATAAGGGGACTTAGAACTGAAGTAAAATTTGAGAAGCATTTGCTTTTTGTAATCTCTTCAAATAATTTTAGGAGCAGAGATTTTTGTACTTTTGACTATGATAACGAAAACACCCCCAAATTTTAATTAACAGCATTTAGCATACTGGTGATTTCCTTGGCATGTTAATTTTTTGGCTTATTTCCTTTTTCTTTTTCAAATTCTGCTATCTGATTAAATATATTCAGTAAATTCTGAGGTAAGTTTTTTTTAATGCTGCTTTCTGAGTGCTCTTTGCTATTTAGTCCATCTTCTTCTGGAGCCTCTGTTTTGATATCCTCCCCATAACTGTCCTCTCTTTCATATTCTCCTTGATTTGTATTTAATCGGTATCTTTGTTCTTGTCTACTGAAATCACGTGATCCAGAATAAGTATACTTTTTGTTCTTTTCAACTGACTTCCAAGAATAGTCTGAGCTTGCAGGTGAAGCAGAATACCTCACGGAACCTGGCTCCCACCTTCTATAGTGCTCTTTTCTTCCCTCTGTATCCTTCTCAAATCTCCTATAACCATAAACCCTGTCCTCTGAATTCCTACAAGAGGAATCTGAGGAATTTCTATGACTAGAAAAATGTCTTTCTGATCTATATGGCTTTTCTGTTTTGCTACTGCCTGCCTGCGTTTTATAGCTACTATAAAAATCTCTTGGCTCTTCAGACCTACCTCCAGAATCTTCCAGTACATCAACTGAAGATGAAGAGAGAAGGCATCTATCTTTCTCTTTTACCTGTGTTCTTTGATATTGTAACCTATCCTGCTTTCCTAGTAATTTTTCCATTTCTTGCTTATGGTTAAGAAAAGATGCTGAAGTATTTGCTGGAACTGGGTAGCACTCATCCTTCCTGTTCTGATCTACCTGACTTGAGGATGCCCTAGATGAATGCCTTTTGGAACTGTGAGAAGACTCTGAACGGTTCCTCTTACGTTTCTTATGCCTTTTGTGACCAGAAGAGGAAGAGGATGAAGAAGAAATTGATTCATCAGCAGATGAAACACTTGAAGAGGAAGAAGTTGATTTTCTTCTTTTCTTCCTTAGCCTAAAAGATGTAGTTAACTCATCAGATATGTTAAGTACAAAAATGTTACTAAATCATTAAGATTTTGGTCCTACTTTGATCCTTTAAAAATTTAAAAAAGCTGTGGCTCACATAAACAATGTAATAATCATAGATACTACAAGATCAAATTTTACCATTAAGCATAACTTTGGAGGAAAAAAATGCCTGCAGAGACAGGTATCACTGCAAGCAAATCTATCATTTCTTAAAGATATAGTGACCTTTCCAACACCACCTTAAAAACTTAATGACTACCTGAATACATACAGGAGAGAACTGAAGTTTTACATCTGGCTACCTCTAGTCCATGGTTTCATTGATTTTTTTTTTGATATTGATATTTTTGGTCAAATAAATCTTTGTTGGGCATGGGAGTTGTCCTGTGTATTGTAGGATATTTAATGACATCCCTGACCAGTAGCACCTGTTAGATACAACAACCAAAACTGTCTCCAGACATTGCCAAATGTTCCCTAGGGAACAAATTCACCTCTAGTTGAGAACTGCTACTCTAATTCTAAAATATTTCTTCCTAAAATCCAGATAATTAAATTAGCTTATTCTATATTTTAATTATAAGGTTAATTGTATTCCTTTTTTTCCTTTGCAAAATTCTAGCCTTAAGATTCCTCTTTGTTTAACTTCTTCAATAGAAAAATATGTAGAACACATACTTGCATTCTTGACAATTCTTAACCATTAATTATCACTTGAAATACTTTCGTTAAATTTTTTTACTTACTTCAACTCCACATGGCACTTTGGGTTCAACTCAGCAGTTGCCTTAAATTAAAAAAATACTGAATATTATAGTTTACCTTTTTTCCTCTTTTAAGAGCTTACGCAACTTTTCTGCACTTGTTTCTATTTTCTTTGTTTTCTGCTTTTCTTCCTTTTCAGCTTGTTTTTCTCTTAATTCCAAAGATTTCTTTTAGAACCCAGATATCGAAAAAAACCACACGTTAAAAATAGCAGAATATATAAAACCCAATATTTAAAAGACCACCCCCCCAACCGGAAACCCAATTTAGCAAAACCAAATCACCATAGAGCCAGCATTAAACAGCATTTTTTTAACATAAAAAATAAAATTAACCATACAAATGTTTGGCATTAATCATTGAATGGCCAGAATGATATTGAGGACCATATTGCAGTTGGTATCCCATGAAAAAAGGGGAAGCCATTGCAGTGATCCCCATGACCCAGAGTGCAAGAAAGGTAAAGAAAAAAAAGATATACAAAAAAATTATTTAAAAAATTTAAATAGGACACAGATTTTACAAATAAAATTCAAATAAAGACATTCCATTAAGGTAAATTGAAGGAGGAATCACCATGTTCAAATACAAACCATTTAAAAAATAGCACAGCCCAGTTGGATGCATGATTACATAAGAAATCATTTTCCAGTTTGTGGATGGGGATGAGCAGCACCAGATGTCACAGACACAGCAGCAACGGTCCAGTTCGGAAGAAAATGCATGAGAAAACATCATCATCAGTATTACAGGAAAAGGCAGTTTAAAGTATGTCTCAAAAAGGTTTTTATGATTAGCTCAATTATAGTAGCAACACTGATAACATTATAACGTTACAACTACCAGGTACGCTCTCTATAAGGAGAGATCTTAAAACCATATACCACATTTAGGAATTTTCTTACAGGGCTATTTTTACTTTTGAGTACAAACATAAAAAAGAAGAGGCATTTTTCTTTTCGCTATAAAATAGTATCAAACTGAATTAGGAAAAGCTGTACCTAAAAAGAAACTTCATAATGCCTTAAGTAAAATCTAGAATAGTTTTCCCTAGAAGAAAATTAAATTTTGGCATTAATTTTAAATACCATGAAATTACTAAGAGGAAATAAAGAATCACCTGCATGTATTTATGAAGTTTTTGCACTGCATCCTCTGCATCTTTAAAAGTCTCATCCAAAGCCAAAGCTTTCTTATAGTAACTTTCAGCATTTAAAAACTTTTCTTCTTCTTCTAACCTAAATTTAAAATAAAGATTTAGCTTTTTTGTTAAAAACAACAAAAGTACCCAAATATATATAAAGGTCAAGAGGCTTTTATAAGGTAACCTATTAGGGAAAAGCTACATTTAGCAAATTATGCTCAAAAAAGAAAAAGTATGTAAATCATGTGCTTTTTATTGTAATTTATTTGGTTGACCAATTAAAGAAATAGGAGTCAATTACTAGTAACTAAAGCCATGCTATACTAGTAGCTAAAGTCATGCTATATATACAATACTGGCACATTTTTGCAGTAATATATAAAAACACATGATAAACTGATGTCTCCAAATTTAGTACGATCTTGAACTTTACCATAGAATTATATAGGCAAGTATTTTTTTCCAGTAGTTTAAAAAAATTTTCCTTCTACAAAGTTTTACCCAGAAAATTCACTGTTGAAGTTCTTTGGAAATACCAACACATATGTGTGTATCACAATTAGCCTGGAGATAGGTTAGTCATTAGATGAAGCTCACAAGTCTATGCTATGAAAAATCACATCTGGAAAATTAGGTAGAGTAGTGAAAGCACTTGCAAAATGTTTTTGGTGCACAGAAGGAAAAAGTAATGACTGTAAAACAAACACAATGGGATCAATTTTGTGTCCATGGATTGGACGTGGGGAGTAAAAGCCTAAGAGCCGAGTTAAAGATGACCAGTATTTCTGGTTTGGGTAGCTGGATGGTGTTACCATTCTCTCTGCTAAAAGACATAAATATGATGGTAATAAGACAATCTCATCTAAGTAGATACTAGCTACCTACCTAGGAAGAATGTAAAAAGCTACTCCAATAATTAATTAGAAGTTCCCATGAGTTATTAACAAACATTGCAAAATCTCCTAACTTGGAATTTGTGATCATTCAAACCGGAATTACCATGCTAAAAGGAATGATTAGGTAAGTTCTTGAAACAGAAGAATCTATTTTCAAAAACCAAAAGCAAAAGGATGTTACTAATTATAACTGCCTTTTAATTATAAAGCAGGCTGTTACCAAATTATTTATGTTTAAAACACTATGTTTCTTCAAAATACTTCATAAATAACACTGGTCTGTTAATCACTATGTACGACAGGCATTATGCCAGCCTCTCAAAGTTGTACATGATTGTAGGTTTGTTCTTAATTTAGTCTTCTATCTACTCTGAATTTGTGGATTTTACTGGAAAGAGTAATAAGCCGAATATAGCAGCACAATCTTATTCACCATTAAGCACAGAGCACACAATTTGTATTTGACATTATATACTAGAATGATGAAATGAATTAGAAATTAAATTCATCATTATTAAAACAAAAGCTTCAAGTATATGTCTAGGGAAAAAATGCTTCCTAATCTCTTGCGCTTTTCCATTTATATTTCCTTGTAATGAGCAGATCATTCAAACATGAACTTGAGACACTAAAATATCTCTAATTATAAAGAACCTCAGTAATAAGGCAGGAAAAGGGACTAAATTTTAAAAGGACTATACTTAACACTGAAACAAAGTGGGTTTTAAAGTGAGTGAGTTAAAGTGCAATTTCTTTATATTAAGTAGTATACATATAGTAGGTGGTTGAATATTAGACCTCTACTACTAAAAAACACTTACTGCCCTCCTCTTTCTACAAGTGTCTGGCAGAGATATTTTCTTGCATTCCTGTGAGTTGGACAGTTTTCTAATGCAAGCTCAAAATCTTCTATTGCTTTGTTCAGACTTCCTTTTGTCGCATATCTAGAGGCATAAAACAAAATTAGAGGAATTTATCTTGTGAACTATTCATAAATCTTGTTCACATTTACCTTGTAAGCATTCTTTAAAATCTATGATTCACTTACAATGCTCCACGAGCTACCAAAGCTTCCACGTTTTGTTTGTCTATTTCCAGAGCTTTATTATATTCATTCATAGCATCTACATGGCGTCCAACCTTGAAATAATCAACTCCAACTTTCACACTAAAAAAGACATTTGTAAAGCATCACAAACACCTCAAAGAACACCTAAATAAAACAGTAGTGTGAATAAACTTTAAAAAACAAATGCCACCAAATTTGGCAAATATTTAGTTTTCAAAGTACTCTCAATATACCCAAGAATTCTGCCTTTAGATATTTTCATAACAATCACTTATGAAATCCAGATGTCAATATATGTACTGATTCTTTTTGAAAAAAACTGAAAATGCTGAATAAAAAAGCCTGCTAAGTGTACAATGTGGGACTACTTACACCTGTAAGAGAAAAGCTAATGTCAAAAAGGCATTACTTTAATACACTTATAAACAAATTTTGGTCTTCAGGATATAAGTATGGCTGCCTTACCCTAACCTTTTAAACTAGATAATGCAATTGTTGAAAGACAGTCTTCTTACCATTTTAAAGCCCAAGATGCAGACTGTTTCTTTCTCAGTGCAGAAGCAAAATCATCTTCAGAGAAATTTTTGCTATTAAAGAAAATAAAAGTTAAACCATAAGTACTTTTTAAAATAACTATACCTCACTCTGCCTGAAAAGAAGGCATTCAACACTGAATGTGAATTCCAAGCAAGAAATCTGTATTTTATTTGCACAGCAAAATTCGAACTGTCAGAAATGATTATAGTTAAACAGTATTTTTACAGTTTTAAAAATTTATAATTTATATAATTTTTAAGTTTCTGCATCCTTCTATGTTTGGTCACATGTACACATCTAATCACTGAGAAGAGAGTCCAATCTAGGAGATGGGATCATCTGGTTCATTCAACATTTCATATATCCTGCCACTAGGTTTAGGCTAGTCACATGTCTTTTAGCTATGCAGTTTCTAAGCTTACCACCACTACCCTCATAAGAGAATAATATTGATTTACTATACCTTTGTAGGCCTCTCATTAAAGATGGTGGATTAGACTCATCTATTCCTAGTTTTTCTAGAAGAAATTCGACTACTCCTGGATTAACAAATCCCAAGGAACTCTGCATGACATTTTCATAAGACTCTAAAGAATTGCTATTTAGCTCAACACTCCTCCTAAAAAAAAAAAAAAAACCAAAACACAAAAGTGTAACAATGACCAATAAATTTGCATATACCATTTCTACTAAAGAAATAATATTATCATGAGGTTTAAATATTAATACCATTTTTATATATGAAGGTGGGGCAATATGGCATGGTTTCTTTTATCAAATATGAAGCAATTTAAGGGTTATAAAAATAAAATAAACACATTTTGCAATAAGAGAAATTAAAATTCCTCATTCTTGTCAAAAGTTTAACAAAATTTCCATTTTTTTTTTTAAAATCCAAGAGACTTTTATGATGAACTGTAGTTGAAATAACATGGATAAATTACCTGTGGTACAAAGGAAGCTCTTCAGAGCTAATTACACCTAATTTAATACCAGATAGGTGTGGTGGAAGAGATGAGCTATACAGAGATACTGCAAGCTTTTCATGGTATCTGTCAATATCCTTGATTCCAGCTTAAGAAAAAAACAAAAACAAAAAACAAGAGAGAGAACTAAGCTGATCAATAAGAAAATGTAAACTAACATTTTAAAAAAAAAACTTCCCAAACATCACTCTCAACAGACTACGCTTTCAAAATCAATAAAAACAAAAATTCAACAACCGTCACTTTTTTACTAGCATGAGGAAACTAATCACCTCGAATGATGTCACCTGTTTGGTAATATGATAAAGGATCCCCGTGGTTGCTGTGAGAAGGCACATCTCTTAATGGACAAAGAGCCTGCAATGAGAAGTATTTTAAAACACCAGACATTTCAATCTTTGGGGAGAACAGTTCCTCTTTTATCTTAGTTGTTCAATATAAACAGGTAACAGTTGACATGACATTAAAAAACAGCAAACAACCTGAAATCTAAATTTAAACAAAGATTTTAGTTAAAAGTAATTTCATATCCAAACAAAGTAAGACATGTTTTCTGGTTCAGTTCAAAACTAAAATCTCATGCAACTTTCCATTAGTTTTAGGAACCAAACATATTTATGGGTTATATAAAAAAAAAAAAAAAAGTATTTTGCATGCACCCAAAATTAACTAAAATGTATCCAAAAAGCATAGGGATTCTAACAAAAATGGAATGTGAATTCTCCAAAGTTTATATGTCTGTTATCCAGTCTGTGATACTTTCTGCTTTTCTTCCTTTTCATCTGCCTGTAGCAAATATCCAATCTTTTAAAGTGACATAATTTAAATTCAGGACTACTCATCTTGGATGAAGTATCTTATAATGTACAAATCACACTTAATTATTGTAAGTATATAAATAACAGAAATTTTTCTCCAAATCATCCACATACAATCATCTAAAGTCAAATAATTATGAATAGGTATGTGCAGCCAAAGAAATAATTCCAGAATGCCAATCAATCTCACCATGTCCACTGATATCTTTTTGAGCTTTTAAAAAACAACACTGTCCCAGCCAACAAAGAGTCCAAAAAAATCCCCAAATTCAGAAATGGAGAAAGGAACCGTGTATATACGTCTTTCACTAATAATTTCTTAAAAGGTAAAGCTATTTTGTTTTTCTCCAACTAATATTTAATTCCCAAAAGTCTTGGAAGGTATACTTAAGCACGACTGGATGCAGGCATAATTATGGCATTGAGATGACTTATCAAAAACAGAAACAATCCAAATAATGGAAAAGTGAGTAACTCACTGTGATTTCTAAGTGGGATATATCTCTCATGATGCCACTTCCTAAACAGATCAACACCATGAAAAAACCAAACTCCCGAATGGAACTAATTCTTCCAATCACTATATCACCACGCTCAATATCTCGGAAAAACAGCTCTCTCCGATCCATACTTGGTATTTCCATGAATTGTTCTAAAGGTGGCATGACTGCGAAATGATCTGAAAAAATAATGGACAGAAAATTATCAACAACAGTTTTGAGCTCCGTTCCATCTGAAGTACTGTTAAACCAAACCACAATCTTAAACAGATTCTGAAGCTAAACTCACCTTCGTTGTCTTCGTGAACTTCAGACGTTGCCGGTGCATCTGATTTCCATGAGAGCGCAAAAAGCAGATCCGCTTTTTTGGAGATGAATTTTTGTATCTCAATGTTGTCCACTCTCTTCTCTTTTCTTAAAAGGAAACAAAGTTTACGCAAATTGGTTTCAGCGGCAAAGCTGTTTCATGTCCAAACGTCTGCCCTGTGGCTTCCATCCCCGAACCCGCTCCATGCTAAGCTCCAGACTGCACACCCTCATGGAAACTTTTAACGGGCATTCATTCATTCCTCCATCCACCAAGCCGGAGGCGGAGAAACTTACAAAGCGGAGTCTCCGGCCCAGACACGAAAGCCCCAAGGATTTTTAGCGACAGAAAGGCAGCACAGAAGTTCAGCCTGCATCCCGCAGCGCACCCACCGTAGGGGCGCCGACCCTCGAGCGCAGCCCCCCGCGCGGCAGCCCTCGCGTGCCCACGGCGGCGGCGCCACTTTCTCGGGACGCGACCGCCAGTCGCGCCAGGGGTTCCGCGCTGCGTCCCCTTCCCCGTCTCGCAGAGGTGCCACCGTCTCACTACCTGCCCTGCAGCTGCTGCTGGAGTGGTGGGGCCCGGGCGGGCTCGGCAGCAGACCCCAGCAGGCTCCGGAAGTGTGGGTTGTCCTGCTGCTCGCTCCGGAGCAGAGACAGCAGTGACGCGCCGTGGCAATTCAGCGACTGCCGCAGAAGATCCCGGTCCATGGTTAGAGACAGCCGGGCCCCCCGATAGGCGGGCTGCTGGTCCCCGCTGCGCGCCCACTACTCGAGCCCTGAGGACTGGAAGGCCGAGGAGGCAGCCGGGAGGCTGGCGGAAGCCCGCGGCCCGTTCCCTTCCATGGTGGCCTCCCGGAAGTGTTCCGGGACCGCCCCCACGCTGAGCGGAGGAGCTCACCCGTGATCTCGCGAAACCCAGCGAGACTACGGAAGCTCGGAGGCGGGCGGGGAGGCGCGGCTAAGCCGTGCCTGAGCTCAAACCCGACGGGGCTTGCGAGGTCGCGCTGTGAGCCAGTTGAGAATGTGCCTGATGTCGTTATTACTTCGAAATAGCCCAAGCCTGATCTAGGGTAAATGATAATCAGACATTATCTTCAAATATTCACGACGGCGCTTCTAAGTGCCAGTCCCGGCGCGGGAACCCCAAACGAGTCGCGCCAGGTTCTTCCCTTCAAGTACTCGCTGGATAGATCAGTGGCCTTGGCTGGGGCGTAACCGCGTTAAGACGGTTGCTAGGGACGGTTTCCTGGGATCTAGAGGGCGAAGAAAGGAAGGACACTACCTGTTAAGCCACCAGAGCTGCGTTCTCCGTCCACACCCCCCTTAGTGAGGACAGAGCTGGAAAACCAGGACGGCCTCAGTGTGTAGCCAAGCCATCTTCTTATACCATTCTAGCTTTGCAGTAACTCAAATGGATCTATAGAACTGTTTCTTTAGTTTATCTCTGGTTGCTCAAAATTCGTTGTCCTTAGGACTTACTGTATAGTGATGTGTACACAAAAGCCAGTATACTGTACTTATGAGTAGTTCTGGTGATTTCTCGAAGGTAATTTCTACTGAGGTCCGCCGCCCTCTTGCCTGTTGACTTGAGGACCTAACCACTGTACCTCATTGTGCTCTAATTTCAGAAAAGGAGGAAACAGGCCCAGAGACTCTCAGTGAATTGCTCAGTGTCACCCAGCCAGCAAGAGGCCAGGGTTAGGATTCCAGCCCAGGATTCCTAGTAGATCTTCACAGGCAGCATTGCTGGATATAGTGTTTTATCACATAAAATGTCTAACCCTAATTTTGAGATAATGCGGCTTGGTTTTATTTCGATGTAAGATCTGACCATTTAAATCTGTGTAGTTAAGTCTAGTCCTCTTGAACAGAAATAAATAGTAGCTGTGTGTCCTCTCTCTCTCTGGTCATGTGCTTTGTGGAGATCAATTCGCCCTTCTTGTCTCATGGCCTGTATGGAAGATCTAGACCAGAGCATGATGAATGTCTCCACACTATTTTGTGGAAAATCCTGCAAATAGGTAAACAGTTTACTAAGACTTGAGAAAACACAACAAAGAAGAATGTAAGTTTAAGAGGTACTAAGTTGGTACAAAGGTAATTATGGTTTTGGACTGTGAATTTTAAATCATTATAACTAGGCTCAAACACATCTTTATTAATCAAAATAGGAATCATTACAGTCAACACATTTTTGCCAACAATAAATAAATGTGTTTATTCCTGTAGCATAAAAATCTGTGCTTTGGTATTTGACAAACTCTTGAAAAACATTTTCTGCATCCTGCTGATTGTGGAAGTGTTGTCCCTTGCAAGAAGCTGTCAAGATACTTGAAGAAGTGGTAGGTGGTTGACAAGAAGTCAGGTGAAAACTTTGCAGCCCAATTCGTTCATCTTTTGAAGCTTTGGATGTGTGACGTGTGGTCAGGCATTGCCGTGGAGAAGAATTGGACCCTTTCAGTTGATAAATGCCAGCTGTAGACGTTGCAGTTTTCAGTGCATCTCATTGATTTACCGAGCATACTTGTCAGATGCAATGGTTTTGCCGGGATTCAGAAAACCGTAGTGGATCAGACCAGCAGCAGACCTCTAAACAGTGACCATGACCTTTTTTGGATGCAAGTTTGGCTTTGGGAAGTGCTTTGGAGCTTCTTCTCGGTTCAGCCATTCAGCTGGTCTTTGCTGGTTGTTGTATACAATCTACTTTTTGTCACACATTGCAATTTGATCAAGAAAAGGTTTGTTATTGTGTAGAGTAAGAGAAGACTGATACTTTGAAGTGATGACTTCTTTTTTGATCAACTCATGAGGCATTCGCTTATTGAGCTTTTTCACCTTTCCAATTTTTTTCAAATGTCGAATGACTGTATAATAGTCGATGCTGAGGTTCCCCGGTAACTTCTTATGTAGTCTTAAGAGGTTCAGCTTCAAAGATTGCTCTCAATTAGTGGTTGCCAACCTCGGATGGCCAGCCACTGTATTCCTCATCTTCAAGGCTCTCATTTCCTTTGCAAAACTTCTTGAACCACCACTGCACTGTACATTCATTAGCAGTTTCTGGGCCAAGTGCATTATTGATGTTATGAGTTGTCTCCCCTGCTTTACGGCCCATTTTAAACTCAAACAATAAAATCGCTCAAATTTCCTTTTTTTCTAACATTTTCCATAGTCTAAAATAAATATAAAATAAATAATGTCACTAGCAAAAAAATATATAATGGGAAATGCATGTTAAAATGATGTATAGCATAACCATATTTATTTAAGAATGTATTCCAGAATCAAATGGTCAATATCAACAATGCAAAAACCAAAATTACTTTTGCGTGAACCTAATAATATACTTCAAGCCATTATAGATATGTCAGGAAACTTTAATCAATGGTACAGACTTGTGTTTTGCTGTAACTCTAGAGAATGTTTGTTTTTAGGAAAATATGCTGTTGCTGAAAAAGAAAACTGGCCACTAAAAATCATCTATGTAGACATCTTGATAAGTATGTGATTTGTGTTAGAGTCAGTCTGTCATCAACAACCTAACTACTTGGAGGAACCGAGAAACCAATGTCTGAGAACCAGATGCCAAACAATGGCACTTAGCCTGGGAATGTCACCTTGTGAGGCCATTCTTGAGTAGCACATCCTTTCGTCACTATGGGATCTGTCTGTACCTTTTCTTAATTTCAACGTTAGAATAACCCTCAACTATCCTGTATCTTGAACATCTAAAATGGCCATGAAAATAGAAACAGCTTCTTTTAAAAGGTAAGCGACTTTTATCAAGGGTGACATTTGTTGGATACCTGCTCCACACAGAGTAGTGACAGAGGAAATGAACTTTAAGCAGATGTACTCCAAGCTCAGTACCTTTGATAAGCACTGACCTTAAACGGTGGTAGCCACATTAGTTAGGTGCCAAAGGCAATCTCATTCTTCACTTCCTAAATACCACTCCCACTGCAGGGGATGCAGATGTATTTGAATTAATTTTCTGCTGGGATAGAACACTGGATCTTTGACATGAGAATGGAGGGGGTGAGAAGAGAAAGTGAGGAGACTATTATTGCTCTCATTCTAGAGAAATTAGCCCTATATGTGGGACTTCTCAAGGTGGGTACAGAAAAAATACTTTTTTCCCTTTTCTTTACCTTAAAACGTATTTTATAAGAGCTTTTTCAGATTAAGCAATATGACTTATCAAATGAATATTTTGGGGAGAGGAGCAGGGGAAATTATGCAGTTGGGGAGGAAGAAGGCAGGACATCCAACACAGATCTTTGATTCCCCTGGGCTATTTTTTATTGTGATGTTAAATTCCATTTCTAAATTAGCACATATGTACATCCTTTAATAAGCACTCTAGATATAAAGATGGAGATAACATGCCGGGTTCTTGGTGGCTCATAATCCAACAGAGGATCAGACATGAGAGAAAACAAATATGGCACAGTGGTAAGTACTGTTGTGGACACCTACCAGGGTATCTGCTTAGATCCTTCTTCTCCACGAAGTGAGAAAGTGGGAGTTGCTGGG
Organism: Carlito syrichta; assembly: GCF_000164805.1. Classification (NCBI taxonomy): domain Eukaryota; kingdom Metazoa; phylum Chordata; class Mammalia; order Primates; family Tarsiidae; genus Carlito; species Carlito syrichta. Next base: position 184,024 of record NW_007255482.1, read on the forward strand.
GGTAATAGAACAGAGGGGGAGGCAAGTATGAGCAGTCCAGGCACAGAGGGCAATAAAACAAGTAGAGATGTGAAAAAGCAAGATGCATTCTGGAGACAGCAAGTGTGAAATTGAGGTAGGTAGCGACGTTTTAATTATAGACATGTTGGTTATGTAAGTGTGTCACTTCAGGTAGTCTATAGATTGGTGGGAAGAAACCTCCTGCCTCCTCTGCATGCACACACCAGAGTAAATTTTTGATTACTTTAGCAAATAATACAGAAACTTAGATGAAACAAGGTAGCCATATAAAGCAGTGACAGAAGCAGCATATCTCAATGTAGCTTTTCTTAGATCTCCCAGATTTCCCCAAATAACATGTACAGCTAGTGACATCATCTGCAAAAGATAAAGTTCTTTTTTAAATCTCAGAAACTTTCATATTACCGATTGCTAAGGACTTACACGTGATCTGTGACTTTATAAGAGGTATTTCTGGACAGGTTCTTTCTGGATGCTTATGCCAACAATTTTAAGAAAGCCACATACTTATCTGGGCTTAAGGATGGGGTGTGTGTTTCAGGAAAGGTGAGTATCAAACAATATGCTGGAGACCTGTTATGTCTACCTTTAATTTTTCAGTATCTTATTATGGCTCTCTTTTTAAAAATAGACTTCATTTTTTAAGAACAATTTTGGGTTCACAGCAAAGTGAATAGAAAGTACAGAAATTTCCCAAATATCTCCTACTCCTAAACATGCATAGCCTCCCCCATTATAGACACCCCCCCACCAGAGTGGTACATTTATTAAAATTGATGAACTTACACTGATGTATCACTACCATCTGAAGTCCATAGTTTATCTTGGGTTTCACCCTTGGTGTTGCACATTCTATGAGTTTGACAGATGTATAATGACATATATTGCCCATTATAGTATATTACCAAGTAGTGTCACTGCCCTAAAAATCCTCTGTGCTCTGTCTATTCTCCCTTCCTTCCTTGGAACCCCTGGAAACCATTGGTTTTGTTTTTTTGTTTTTTTTACTGTGTCCATATTTTTGCCTTTTCCAGGATGTTATATAGTTGGGAGCATATGGTTGATAGCCCTTTGAGACTGGTTTCTTTGATTTAGTAGTATGCATTTAAACCTCTTCCATGTTTTTTTCATGGCTTGCTATTTCATTTCTCTTTAATACTGAATAATATTCCATTTTCTGGGTATCTGACAGTTTATCCATTATCCTACTGAGGGACATATTGGTTTCTTCCAAGTTTTGGCAGTTATGACCAAAGCTTCTGTAAACGTCCATGTGCAGCTTTTTGTCTGAACATAAGTTTTCAATACCAAGGAGTGCAATTGCTAGGTCTTATGGAAAGAGTATGTTTAGTTTTGCAAGAAAGCACCAAACTATTTTCCCAGGTGGTTATGCCATTTTACTTTTCCACCAGCAATGAATGAGAGTTATTACTCTACATCGGCACCAGTACTTGGTGTTGCCAGTGCTCTGGATTTTGGCCATTCTAATAGGTGTGTAGTGGTAACTCGTTGTTTCCATTCACATTTCTCTGATGACAAATATGGAGCATCTTTTTATATGCTTATTTGCCATCTGTATATTTTCTTTGGTGTGGTGGCTGTTAAGGTCTTTGGTTCATTTTTAAATTGTGGTTTTTTTATTGTTGAGTTTTAAGAATTCTTTATATGTCTTTTGCAAATATTTTCTCTTAGCCTGTGACTTATCTTTTGTTCCCTTGATGGTATCATTTGCAGACTAGAAATTTTTAATTTTAATGAGGTCCAGGTTATCAGTTCTTTCTTTCATGGATCAGATTTTGGTATTGTATCTAAAAAGTCATCATCAAACCCAAGGCCATCTAGACTTTTTTCTCTGTTATCTTTGAGAAGTCTTGTAGTTTTATGTTTACATTTACATCTATGATCCATTTTGAGTTAATTTTGTGACAGGTATAAGATCTGTGTGTGGATTCTTTTTTTTTTTAACATGTACATGTCCACTTGTTCCAGCATGGTTGTAAAGATTAGCTTTTCTCCTTTATAGTGCCTTTGCACCTTTATCAAAGATCAGTTGACTGTACGTATATAGGTCTGTTTCTGTGCTCTTCATTCTGTTCTATTGATCTATTTTTACCAATATTATTAATACATCATCTTGATTACTATAGCTTTATGGTAAGTCTTAAAGCCAAGTAGTGCCAGTTCTCCAACTTTGTTCTTCACAACTCCTCTCTTTTTTTTTCTGGAAAAAAAAACAACACCCACAAAATCCCTCCTTTTTCATTACTTAATGCAGCTTGAGTAAATGTATGATTTGAAACCAAGAGTCTTTGACTAATGCACTAAGAACCTGCCAACCCATGGCAAATTCCCTTTCTACTCTGCCATTTTAAAAATGAGAAAACAAATATGGAGAGGTCAATAAATGTTTTTGTTTTTCAGATACTCACTTTAGCATACATGTTGTCTAACTACACTTCTAATTACTCTTTCTACAATGTCATGTAGTTTAGAGGGCCAACTGAAACCATGCTCCTTAAGGATGTAGTTTTAAAAAATATATATGAAATTCACTTTATTTTACAAATATTGTGATCCAGGTTGAGTATCCCTTATTAAAATGCTTAGGACCAGAAGTGTTTAAATTTTGGATTTTTTTCAGATTTTGAAATAGCTGCATGTACATAAGAAGATATCTTGGAGATGGGACCCAAGTCTAAACACAGAACTCACTTATGTTTCATCTACATTTTATACTCATAACCTGAAGATAATTTAATTTTTTCCTTGGGAATGCTGAATCAACTGTGTGTTGTGTGCCGCATTTTGACTGTGACCCATAGCACACATTTTCCTCTTGTGGCATCATGTTAGTACTCAAAAAAGTTTGGATTTTGGAGCATTTTAGATTTTAAATTTTTGGATTAGGGATACTCAATCTATAGTTTATTTCATGTGTCAACTTGACTGAATCAAAGGATGTCCATATAGTTGGTTAAACATTATTTCTGGGTGTGTCTGTGAGGGTGTTTCTGGATGAGATAAACAGTTGAATTGGTGGATTCAGCAAAGTAGATTGTCCTCCCCAGTGTAGGTAGGCATCATCCAATCTGTTGAAGCCTGAGAAAAAAGACAAAGGAAGGAGGAATTTGCCCCTTTTTTTCGTGCCTCACTCCTTGCCCTGGGACTTCTCATAATCTTCTCCTGCCCTAAGACTGTATTTATACCAACAGATCCTCTGATTCTTAGGCCTTTGTACTCAGACTACACCACCAGCTTTCCTGGGTCTCTAGCTTGCAGAAAGCCAATCACAGGGCTTCTCAGCCTCCGTAATCCTTCATAATTGCGTGAGCCAATTCTTCATGATATATATGTATACATCTTCTATTTTTGTTTCTCTGGTGAACCATGGCTGATAAAGATATCCATTAATTAATATCTAAAGACAATCTTAATACCTAAAGATAGTCTGAAACTATTTTTCTAATTATGGGACCACTTGGTTTCATTCCTGAGCATGTGGTTTAAGAGACTTAGATGGTATATTTGCTATTATATAAGATAGCTATCTGTGTTCTATTTTAACATTCTATTCCAAGCCACACTGAAGTGACTCAAGGAAGAGTGAGGAATACCAAATGGAAAGTATGACTAGCTCAGCCAAAAATCTATCCCATTAGAGGAATAATTCAAGCTCCAACCCTTTCTCATATGGGTTGATATGTCTTCATTCATTCCAATAGTCTTTGTTTGAAAAGATTCTATATACTTCTCTTTTTCATATCAAAGACCAACACCTCACTTCAAGAAGGAAAACACTGGCAGTGTAATCCACTTGAGGGTGCTATAAGATCATTGTGGTATCCGGTTTCATACCCTTTACCAAAAAACCTGCCGACAAAACAAGGATTCAAGGATGAGGAACTGTGACCTATAATATGCAGTAATTTTAGGAAAATTATGTACCTAACATTGTCTCCATCTTTTGGTGACTGGTAAATGTTTTGAGAATATTATTTTAATGTAAATCAGAATATGTCTCATTAGGATTGCTTAGCTTAGTAATTTTGAATTACTTTTTCCAAGAAGCAAAATCACTGATTTCAGTTTCAGTTCACGATAGTTAGTGCTGAACAGATCCATGGGTGAATATTGCACAATCCAGGGTGAGGGGGCAGAATGGTGGTGCATTTACATAATACTCCATGTGTGATGTATGTGGCACTCCTGGAGACGTGCAATGCTCAACCATATGTAGTGACCATCTGCGGTGCTAGTCTCAGCTAGCATTTCTCCCATGTTTGTCTTTGTTTACAAAAGACTAGGAAATAGAATGAAGATATTTCAGAATAAATCTACCAAGATTGTTGGGGAAAAAAACAGTTGAAGGATGTACGCAGTACTGATATGGAGAGGTTAGTGGGCTTATCTTCAGGTGCTTGGTTATGACCGCTCATAAAGATACACACGCACACACATTCTCTCTTTCTCTCCTTAGATTCTCAGATTCTCATTCCGTAGCAATTTTTGGAATACTGTTGTCACTGAAACACCAGGGGTTTTGTGTAGGTCCTGTTGCTCGCTGTACAGAAAGTCAATTACCGAGACAAGTATTGACAGAGAAGAAGACTTTTTGTCTGAGTGACATCAGCTGGAGAGACAAGAGATCAGTCTCAAATTCATCTCTCTCAACCAACAAAAATTTGGGGTTTATATGTCAAGAAAGGAACATAGGTGCATTGACGGGAAAACAGGAATTAGGGAGGGGTAAGGAAACAATCATGATGAATGAGTGGTGTGGCATCTCATCACTGGATATGATGATCTGGTGATTTTCAGTTCTTTGCCTGCGAGTGGGTTTCCTGAAGAAAGAACTCAGATAAGATAAATGTAAATTTCAAGTTTTAAGATTAGAAGAGTCATTTTCGATATTTATTTAAAAAGCCATAAATGCTTGTTCTATGGGAGTTGGACTTGTTTCAGTTCTTCCTTTGTATTTACCAGTTCTTCAGTCATAGAAAATGTGGTTCATGCTGATGATGGGCATCATGGAATAATGATAAGTGAAAAGTTACTCCTGTCATTGGAAGTACTCAAATACCTGGTTGACATCTGGCCTGGTGGAGCACCATGATAAAAAAAATACCAAAGAATTTGAAGTGGATCCTTTGGGGAATCCAAGCAAATGGTCCTGAAAGCAGTATGTTCCCTTTATGATTTCTTATCCAGAGTCTTTGGCTAGAATTTGAATATTAACTTAAGGCTACTCAAGAGTTCAGAAGATCATGACTGTTATCACTGGAGGGATTACAGAGGTACTGGTTTTACCTGAATGTGGTGAATCCCTGGCTTAACATCAAGTAACTTGACAGATGAGTGGGTGGTCAGCAGCACCTCAAAAGGGATGATCCGTTGTGGTTGCAGTTGTTCTTTAGCCTGATGAGATTTCCACATTTTCAGCAGAACTTCTTTCCCCCGTTTCAAAGAGTGGACAGGCACATCTGTGAGGAACTGGAGCCTTCTGAAAGTAAACTCAGACTGGTTACTATATTTCCTAACTGTTTTAATTATGATCTAAGTTCTGTTTGTGGTGAGGAGAAATCCTTAGGTGTCAGGGAGTCTGGGGAAATGGTCTCCTGTTTACATTTAGAAAGGTGCTAAGAGCCAGCCCACTTCTGGGGGACACTCATTCTCAGCAAGGCAAGGGGCAGACCTTTTCTAGGTGAGATTTGTCTCCTGGCAAATTTTAGAAAGATACTTTGTAATGTAGCAGAAAAACCACAAGTCAAAAAAGTAAAGTTACTATTCCTGTTATGATAAAGCCAGTCTTTCATGGCTTTCATACGAAGCATATCAGCTACTGCATTTGGGGTGCTACACTTGGCATTTATAGGTGGAGTTGAGCAGTACCGTTTTCAGGGTAATAGACCTTACAGTAGCTTTTCCCCCCAGTGTACTATGCTGGCTGTTTTTCAGTAATAACCTCCTGTGTGCCTGGATTATATATACCATTCTGCAATTGTTCTGTTGTGAGCTGTGGGTCCTCAATCAACCAAAACATGCTCTTCCACTTTGCAGCATTTAAAACCATTGAAAGACATTGCTTTCAAATTAGTTACTCTCACCTTTCATTTTTAGTAAAGATTCCTCAAGAAGCTGTTGATACCAATATACAAAATGAAAACATTCTTTCACAAATACTTTGGTTTCAATAGTTATTTGGTTTTGCCCTTCCACTGAAGAGAATTTCCACTGACTGCCTTTCTGAGAACTTCAGGTCTCAGGGGTACTTTCTGGTTCCCTGGTGTAAATTTTCTCTTTCATGTGTATCCTTAAGTCTAATGATCTGAGCTCAGACAGACCCACATCTGATCTTGGTCCAGCCTAAAGGTCCAACCCAGCACTCTCTTACTTTAATTTTAGCTATTGTAGATAACATAACCAATGGATCAAATATTTTACCTTTTCCTTATTAATTTACCTTTTCTTATGTATCCAGTGAGCCAACTATCCAGGAGTTGAATCCATCTCCAAATTCCACCGGTAAACTTTTCCTTTAATAACCAAATGCAGCACAGCTTTACCATGTAACCACCCAGGAATCAAAGGTTAATCTAATAACAAGAGTTCTTGTAGTAGTTTTCTAACAAGTAATTTTCTTCTGAAACATAGTTTTTTCCATCTCCAGTCCCCCATTTCTACCAAGGACACATTATACTGGCACCAGTTTATTTGCAAAATAAGTTTTAGTCTCACACTTGGCCTGATTATTTGCATCAAGTTCAGCAAGAATTATTGTCCTTACAGGCTATATATCCCCCCATATATATCACATTTTTATTATCTATTAATCAGTTGATGGACATTTAGGTTGATTTCACATCTTTGCAATTGTGAGTTGTGCTGCAATAAACATTCGAATGAGTGCTGGTGTCTTTTTTGTATAACAATTTTTGTTCTTTTGGGTACATAGCAGGTAGTAGAATTGCTGGATTGAATGTAGATATACTTTTAGTTCTTTGAGAAATCTCTATAGCAATTTCCATAAAGCTGATACTAATTTGCACTCCCACCAACAGTATATAAGTAAATGTTCCCTTTTCACAACATCTGCACCGACATCTGTTGGTTTTTTATTTTTTCGTAATGGCCATTCTGACTGGTATAAGGTGGTATCTCGTTGTGGTTTTAATTTGCATTTCCCTGATGATTAGTGATGTTGAGTATTTTTTTATGTGTTTATTGTTCATTTGTATATCTTGTTTTTTGTTTGTTTGTTTGTTTGTTTGTTTTTTGAGTTGTAGTCTCACTGTCGCCCAGACTGGAATGCAGCAGCCACTCCTGGCCACCGCAGCCTTGACCTGCTGGGCTACGGCGATCCTTCCACCTCAGCCTTCCAAGTAACTGGAACTACAGGTGCGTGCTACCACGCCCGACTGATTTTTGATTTATTTTAGAGATGAGGTCTCGCCTGCCCAGGCGGGTCTCGAACCCGCGGGCTCAGGCAATCCACTCACCTCAGCCTGTCAAAGGCACAGGATTACAGGCTGAGCTACCGAGCCCGGCTATGTATCTTGTTTTGAAGATATCTGTTCATGTCATTTGCCCACTTTTTAATGGGGTTATTTATTTATTTTTTTCTTACTGATTTGTTTGAGTTGCCTTTACCCCAGAATGCTGTAGAAAGGATGTTGACGGGTGCATTCTGAGCTTCCTCTAGAGAAGTAAATGTCTGCAGCAGTGGGTGTAGGAAGGATAAGTCTTTTTCTTCATGGATGCCAGGATGGCTCAACTGCTGGGGCAGTACTACTGCTATCCCCTGCTGAGCCCAGTCTCATGTCTTCATCTCTGCTGGTGGAAACTTCCCTCGGGCTTGGAGATCTGTGTCACAGAGAAGCTTGCACTCTGGCCTTTATCTATCTATCTATCTATCTATCTATCTATCTATCTATCAATCAATCATGTGCTTCTTTGATGTAGTGCACTCCCTTTTCCTCTGGGACTGGCCATTTGTGAAGACATGATGCTTGTGAGTCCTGCTGTTCTTTTGAGTTAGCTGCCCTAAGAGGTTGCCACAATTTAGGCTCATGCTGGGGAGTGCCTGCAAGGGATTGGTGTGTAAAGGTGCAGGGGTTGAGTTCTGAGGAGAATTGGTCACCAGACCCTCTGCAGTAGCTCTCTGATGTCTCAGACTATGGACTAGAGTGAAAGATGTGCAGTGACATGAGATTTGCTCTTATTTCCTGAAGGGGAGGCAATGTTAGGTAGAGCTGAACTGTTCTGACCTGTCTGATTTCACAGCAGCAGGCTCAAGCACCAGCTCTAATGAGATTGGCAGGGGAATGGCGTAGAATCCGTAGTGTTTTCCTCCTTTATAGTCTTGGTGTGGTGGGCTTCTCAGTTGCCAACTGTGCTGGTGTTGTGCTCGGTACGTATACAGGCTCAAGGAATCCTGAGTGGCTTGGATAGAAGAATTAGCTGAGGCCTGGGATCAGACGGTCCCAAGAGCTGTTGTACTGTATCAGATATAATGGGCTGTGCCAGTTGACCTCTGACCAGGAGGTGGCACTTGCAGGAGAGAGCCAGCTGCAATGGTGGCTGCAGCCTTTCTGCTTGGCCTATGTTGCTCCAAAGAAGTACACAGATGACCTAGGCGATGGGCAGGGCTATGAGGACTACCACAGTTCCCTCCATATTGAGCTTTTGAGGGGTTTGGGGGGAGGGTGAAGAGCTCCAGCTCCTCACCTGTGTACATGATTGGCTGTCCTTGTAGGAATTGGGAAGGAGTCCCCGGCCACTGGAGTGATGCTGCTGTGTTGTGTAGAGGCCGCACAAAGGAGTTCACACAGGGAGTGAGGTGTTGCTGGGACAATCGGTGTTCAGAATGTAAAAGTACATTGGACCCAAGGTACACAGGAGCCTACCTCAGACCAAAACCTGCTGCCATGGAATCTGTCCTTGGGGTCAATGAAGGAATCATTTTCAGACTGACTAGAATGCAGCTGCCAACAAGAGTTAAGTTTCAGAGAAATGGCACAGCTGGAGCTACTCAGGGCTCTTTTGCCTTCAAAACTCCATATGGGTTTCAGTAGTGCACAGCTATGGGTAAGGCAGTTTCCCACCAGGGACTGGAGTCTTACAAGACTCAGGGGGCTTTCTAAGTCCACGGCAGTAACACAGCACCCCTGAATTCACCTCCTCTGCTGTGTCTGGAGGCTGCTCATGATTTGTGCTGGTGATCTGAATGAGACTGCCTAGTTCCAACACAAACTGATTGATTTCTCTCTTCTTTGCACCCTGTAGATCCTGCCGCTTCTCTGGTGAGTTGTGCAGTGTGCCACTGCTCTCATTCATCTCTGAGTGCAGAGGCACTCTCTCTATTTTGGTTCACTCCATGTAAGAGGCTCACAGTAGCTGCTTCTTGACAGATAAGATTCAACTTTTAGAGGCCTCTCAAGCCCAGTCAAGGACTTGTCTGTGCCTATGGATGTTTGTATGAATTGGGTGAATTCCTCTCAATGTCCCAAAATAGCTTGAGATTCCTGGGTCTTTCAGAAACTGACATACTTTACTTATCACAGGTCAGGAACCCTGTAAAGGAACTGCATTGACAAGGTAGAAAGCTAGTCTTTCTGAGGGTTTTTTTTTAATCAGCTCTATAATGTCAACCTCAATTCCTCAAAGCAGTCTGCTCATATCTGAAATATGTCATTCCAGTCAAAGCCTAGGTAAAGTAACCAGTACCTCCAATTGTGTCTTGTTATGAAAGAAAGCAGATTTTTATTGAACTTTTGCAAATAACTATATTGCTATAAATTATGAATTTTCACTAACGTTTTATAAATTCTGGAGAAAGCAGGTAAAGAGAAAGAAATATGCCTCAAATTTTGTTTACAAGAGTGTATTCTATTCAATTGTTAAAAACTATAAATAGCTTAAAAAAATTTCTTGACTCTGAGAAACAATACAAAAAAAAATCAGCAAAGTTTCAAACAAAAAAGTCCTAAGAACAGTATTTCAGTCTTCTGTTAGTTGAGCCCATGCTGTTCACTCCTGTTCTGCTCAATATTGGGTCAACAATCCACATGAACACATCAACTCTCCAATAAGAGACCTAAAGGTTTTTTCCTAGTCCAATGGCACAATCTCCAAAGTTATCAGTTTCCTGCATTCCAGAGTCCTTTGCATGAATTCCCCTAGAGGATAAAGTTTTGGACTGTAACTGATTATAAACCACTTCAAAGTAAAGCGATAATTGTGAATGATGAAAGACTTAGGACAGCCATGGTTAAATGTACAATTGACAAGAAAATTTGGTTATATCTGTGGCATATAACAATTTAGCGTAATAATCATAATTATTACTGATAATATATGCTAAGACATAGAAGTTTGGAATTGCCTACAATTTTGGAACATTTATATGACAAATTTATATAAGTATAACCTAAAGAAAGTTAAATGCCAATTCATATTTGACAATGCATTCTGTATAGGTTTGACATACCAAACAAGCCTACTGTGTCTCTCTTGGAATTCAGGGAAACTAATATCTAAAAAAGTTAATTTAAGGTATTAAAGACTGAATTTAAAACTTGAAATATTGATTTTGGACAGTTTGTCCAAAATCAATATTTCAAAACACTTGATATTACAAAATAGATATTGACATTGTAAAATGTCATTAATTTAACAAAATGATAAAGATTTTTTAAAAAGCAAAAATTTTTACTCTTTGATAGAAGATTCAGTTTTCCAAACAGTAAGACCTATTAAAGATGACATAAGACCAACCAAACCTCTCTCTCTCTTCTCTCTCCTCTTTCTCTTTTTTTTCTGTAGTTTACTCAAAAGGTAAACAAAAATCTTATATTATCTCTTTATATCATACAAAAATTTGTTCAAAAGGGAAAACAAAATTTTACCATTGTATAGTTTGTTATTAATGTTAAAGCTAATGTAATAAAACATTATGCACAAATCTATCTAATTTTAATCAGTTTGACCATAAGGCAAAATTTCCATAAACATTTTATAACCTGTTACAATTTTCTATTAAAGAGCATCTCTGGTCTTTTCAAGGGGAGAAGAAGCTGAAAAAAGCAAGACACAACAAAGACATAAGCAGTGCTTCAAGAAAACCCTGTTATTCTGACACAAGGACCTGGACACTGGTCTTGCATCAATGTGCTTTTGATATTAATGCTTAATTTATTAAAAAAAATTCTGAATGAATTCTTATCTCTAAAAATCAGCCCTTACAATCTCATGTGCCCATCTCTTTTGTGATAGTCCCCTGAGCCTAGAGAGATTTGATGTTTTTTAATTTCTGGCCCTGTGTCTCATGAAAGCAGTTTATTTTGATTGTTGCCTTCTCCTGGGTCTAAAGATGAGGCCTTGACTGTTAGGATCACAGGAGCTGATGCCTTTTTCAGATCCAGGGGTTAAAGCCTTGTAACTTAACAGCACAAGGAATTTAAAGGTGATATAGAAGGTTAAATGGATGTAAAAACCTTAATTTTTTAAAAATATCAGTTTTCCTAAGCAATCAAAAGTTTAATAACAATGATATAGGAATTATCTTGCTTAAACATAAACTCTGTAGGGCATTTACCAAAGGCAAAGAAAGGCCTTCTGCAGTGTGGCTGCTTCTCCTTATGGAAGCCCATTTATATAACCTGAAGTCAAACATGATGAAATCAAATACTTGATTAATACTTGAATTAATCAAACACAGAAGTGTGTGTCCAGGGTAAAGCATTGCTTTCTTAGACTTTTATGATAAACATTCCAGCATCAGATCACATCAGTAGTTAGAACTAGAGGAAAAATTTCTCAGAGGTTGAAGGAGAATGTTATCACCTCAGGTCTTTTCAAGGGGAGAAGAAGTAGAAAACAGCAAGACCCAACAAAGTTGCCCTTTTGAGATATGAATCTGAGAAGTTTTCAAAAAGAAACATTATAGATTCAAAGTCCTAGCCTTTTATAGATAAGAACATTCCATAATTTTTTAAAAAACATGTTTTTTCATATCATAACCCTTTTTAAATTAGAAATGGCCCAGACATCAAATGAGCATCCACAATCAATTCAAGATTCTCAGTTATACAAAAAGTTCACATAGAGTATTTATACAATTTACATTTCATTCATTTTAGCAGCTCTTCTAGATTATTTATCAGAAGTGAGATATTAGAAAAAGCTAGTCTTTTTTTGTTAACCATTTTTATAAGCTGTGCATATTAGGTGTTCCTCTAGGTATGAGCCTTTAAGTTAAATACATGTGTATTTTTGTCAATAACTCAAAAGATTCAGCTGTTTTGATTAAACAAACAGCATTGGATTAGGCTTGTTTATTACACACACACACACACACACACACACAAAAACACACACACACAAAGATCATTTTGTTCTTGGCTGAGTTTGCAGTCTTATAGCCTTTTGTGCCCAAACCTGACACCTTAAAATATCTAGCAGAGACAAACATAAAACCTAGGGAAAAAATGTATGCTGATGATGTTGAAGACATTTCTATTTTTGTATGGCCATTAGTTTTAAAGTCAGATTTTTAATTAAAGATTTGCTTAGGTCATATGAAATTTAAAGCATTTGGGCTTACTAATTTATGAATGTTCTTTTATTTATAAGCTAATTGGTACTACATAAAAACAACACATAGCATAGAGATATATATGCTCACATACAAAGATTCAATAGTTTTAACCTCATAATTCTAGCAATGGGATAGCATTTCACCTGTTTATGAAAGTATTTATAGGCTGAACTTTGTTTGCTTTGATAAGTAATCCAGAGAAGACTGTGAGTCAAAATTTTGGGTAAAACAGTTTCATAGTAGTATGATTTTTATTTTATTTTATTTTTATTATTAAATTTTTTTATTTTAAAGATGTGGGGTACAGTTCAGGGTTAGGTATAAAAATGTTCATTATGCAGGTACCCTTGTTGATGTGTGCCCCGCTCTCCCTCCCCTGGCCGATTCTCACTACTGCCAAACCTCCCCATAATCTAAAGAACATTGAGGGTCAGACAGTACCACAGAGGAGCATCACTACAAACCAGGCTCCATCCTGCTCAGAACAGTAGAGTAAAAACCTGTATTCATGGAACTCCATCCCACTTTCTCATTGAATACCTAAATGAGGCCGATAAGGAGAGTACACCTCCTCAGACTCCAAAAACTCCTGGGGCCAAGCAGTATTACATATTACATAATACTGTTAGTTGATCAAGTTTTGATTTTCCATGACTAGCAACACACAGGCAAACAGTGTCCAAACTAAAATAATCAAAGTACCTTTCTCTTTCAGTCAGTTGGGCTTGTTCAACTTGTAAGTGGAAATTCTTTTGGAATTTTCCACATTGAGAGGTTCCTGCTGTCTGGATCCACAAAAGACACTAACTTGTCCAAATACAGATGTGCACACACACAATTACTAACAAACTCCAAGAATGTTCAAACTGAAACAGTCAAAATGTTTACTTCTCTCTGTTGGTTGGGATTGCTCAACCTGCAAATGGAGATTCCTTCAAAATTCCTCAAATCGGGGAGACCTTCCCACTCTGTTACCATCAAAAGACACTCATCCAGATGCAGGTGTCAGATTTCAAAGGCTGTTATTTCTAGGCAATCAGAATGCAGTTGAGGCTGGCAGCAGTGGGGCCAGAGAGAGGAGACCAAAACCCATCTCTGACCAAAAAAGAAAAGATTGGGCAGGTGCTTGGGAGGGTTTCTGAAGCTCTCCCAGACTTTGGCAACTGAGCCGTGGTCAGGGAACCAAAATCTGTTGCCCAACTACCAGGGGTTCAGTCTGAATTCCAATTCCCTTGTTCACTGCATAGAAAACCAGTCACCAAGACAACAAGTCCTGCCAAGGAAGATTATTCTCTGAGTGATGTCAGCCAAAGAGATGGGAGATCAAGATCAAATCCATCTCTCAACTGACTAAAATTGGGGGTTTATGTGGTAGGGAAGAAATGTGGCTGCATGTGGGAAAAACGGGAATTAGGGAGGAGTGAGGAAGCAATCACTACAAATGAGGAGTGTGGTGTCTCACGGTCTGGAAGCAGTGATCTGGGGAGTTTCATTTCCCTGCCTGAGGGTTGATTTCCTGAGGAAGAAACTCAGATAAGAACATTGTAAGTTTCAAGTTTTAAGACTGGGAAGGTCAATTCATACAAACAAACATACATACATACACACATATGTATACATTTTTTGAGGGGGGTCAGAATCTCACTTCATTGCCCAGGCTGGAGTGTGCAATGGCACACTCACCGCCTCCCCATCGTCAACCTGCTGGGCTCCCCAGGCAATCCTTCTGTCTCAGCCTCCCAAGTAGCCGGTCTACATTTTTTAAAAAGCCATAAGCATCAGTTCTGTGGGACAATTGGGGCAGTTTCATTATACCAAAGAAAATGTCAGGGTTATCATAAAATAATTGAACATGTAATGCTGAATAAATAATATTATTTATCAATACATCCTGGGTTGCTGTGATACCCATTTTAAATGTAATTTGGACATTTCTTTAAAATGAGAAGAATTGATTATCTTATAGTTATTAAATGGTGATTCCTTTTTTATTCTATTGATGGCAGCAGCAAAGGGGAATTTCAGGGAGTAGAAACTTATTAGTGTTTTAGTATATTGCCCTCAATAGAATTCATTGGAGTGTCCAGTATATCAGGGAAAGGAATTAATTTTGTTCTGAGCCACTTTAGATAATAGCATTTTATTATCTACACACATCATGGTCAAATTGTCAAATGCATTTCTTCATTCATTCGACAGATATTTGTTGAGCCTTAGGCACTATTTCAGATCTTAGGGATATAATAGTGAAACAAACACACCGAGATCCCTGCCTCCATGAAGCTTATATTCTGGAGGGAGACAGATAATGAAAAAATAAACCTAATACATATGTAAATGATATAGTATGTATATTGAAAGGTGATAGATTCTATAGAAAGAAGTAAATTATAGCACAGAGGGATGGGTGTAGTAGTTTTAAATCAAATAGGGAAATTTCATTGAGAAGGTAACATTTGAACAAGGACTTAAAGGAGATAGTCATTCAACTTGTTTGAAAGAAAAGAGTTATAGGCAGAGGAAACAGCCAGTGCAAAGGTCCCGAGGGAGGAAAGTATTTGATGTATTTGAGAAATAGCAAGGAAGACAGTGTGGCAGGAACAGAGTGAGCAAGAAGTGCAGGGTTTTGTAGGCCATTGCAAGTACTCGGCTTTCATTATTAGTGTCTGGGAGTAGCTTCAGGGTTTTAAACAGAAGGACACATTATGATTTTCATTATTAAATTATCACTTTGCTGTATGGACTGAAATTGATTAAATACCTATTGTTCATAATGGAAGAGAGAAAGTTTTATAGAAAGCTAAATATCTCTTATTATTTCTTAAAGTATATAATTTCATTTTAAGTTTACTTATTGCATAGACTGAGAATATGCTGTTTCAGTAGCTACAAGATTACCGTGAGATAGGCAGTTCTCATAGTGGAGAGAGCTTTAGCCCAGGAGTCGCAGCTGTATTTTGGGCAAGTCATCTAATCTCCCATGCCTCTCTTGTCACCTTTAAAACTAAGGGGTTGGATGAGATTTACTCTGAGATCTAAACTATAACATTCTCTGTTCAATGATTAAAAATAGCCCAAGTACTAAAACTGCATGTCTTTATTTAAGCCACTGTGCCTCTTTTTCTATGAAATCAGTATGAAGTTATTTTTCTATTGTATTACAGTACTGGTAAGTGTGGATTCCTACTGTGGCAGGTCTCTTTAAGTGAATGAGATTCTCTATAGCTTCTTTAGTTGTAGTTAGAAAAGGGACCAGCCACAGAAGTCACAGGGAGAAATTGACTGGTCCCTGTTAGGAAGTCTCAGTGTGGCAGTTCCATGAGATGAATTTCATTTTGGGCACTGTTCCTCAGTTTTTCAAGTGCAAAAATTTAAAGCCAGGCTTGGCAGACTGATGCACACTAACCAAGTTAACTAGACACTGACCTAGAAATCGCACTGAAGATGTCTGAATGGTAAACTATAAATGCTCTGTTAATTAGAAACTCATTGGGTATTAATATATTCTCCCATGGAAAGCCAACTTTAGTCAGAAGCTTGTTTGTGAGACTGAAATAAAAACAAAAGCAGCCTCCTGGGTGATGTGAATTACTTCATCAAACTGTAATCTTATACTTTCATTTCTTCTGTATGGGTGTTCCTGCTAAGGCAATCAATCACTCTGCTAACCTGGGCATCCTTCCCCTCTCCTCCTCCTTCTCCTCCTTTTCTTCTCTCTACACACGTATAACATATATGCATGTGTATCATACATGATATTCATATTATATATGTCGGATATGGCTGCTGATGTGTGTTTGTACATATTTGAAAACAGCTTGCAAATGCAGTTTTCAATTTTTTTTAACTTTCTTAAAATGGAAGCCAAAAATACACAACAGATGACAGTAGTTATTGTTGTTGAAGCTGTGACAAGAAAATAATGAGAACCCATTAATTACTTTTTATCTTTGTCCCCATCTCCTTCTCCTTCACACATACCAAATTATGGTTGGAGAAGTACTTTTAGGGAATATTTCAGATTTGTTAACAGATTACTTCTTCAGGCGGTGTTCTATATCATTATGTTTCAGTTTAATTTATAATCATGCTAATCATTCTTTTCTATGTCTAGACTTTAGTCACTGAAATTGTACATTTCTTAATTCTTTAGACACACACACACTTTTTCTTCTGCTTGTAGTCACTTTTGCAGATAGTATTTCTTGTTCATTGTGCTTTGATCTTTCCTGGCTCCACTTTCTTAGAAGGTACTCATATTTCTAAGTTCAAGAGGGCTTCTTTCTTTGCCAGGTAAATTCATTATAAAGCCCTTCATGATCTGGTCTCTGCCTGTGTTTCCTAACTCATTCCTAATCCTCTTCATTAATTCAACCACATAGATTTTCTATGTACTCCAAAATTTCACCTCATAGCTTTTGTACTTGTTTTTGGAAATCCTCTTTCTTCACTTTTCTTTAATGTCTCTTGGTCTTCAGGTTTGGACTTAAACGGTACTTCTTCTCTCTCCTAGCACTCCATTTACTTCCATCATAAATTTATTATAATTTATCACTTTATTGATTTTCTGTCTTTCCTGCTAAAATATAGAATCCAGTCTTGTTCATGACTCTGTTCTCCATAACTAGCTCAGTGCCTGGTACATAACAGATACTAAATAAATATGTTGGAATGAATGAATGATTGTACAGAAATATTTACATGCAGGTATCATACTCATTCAGGGTAAGGGGTGGGAAATAGTATGTCATACACACACACACACACACACACACACACACACACACAGCTTAGTAGGACATAGTTAACCAGGTTGGATGGAAAAGGGCCTGAAAATATACTCCAATATTGACTTGGTAGGTAGCTATGGCAAATAGTATGTACCATTTGGAAATTACAAAAACAAAGGATAGTATACCAAAAGAGTAGCCCATATTGCAGGTTCAACCTGGAATAAAAATGCTTTCTAGACAGGTGCAGGGAGCATGGTGACTGGATACACTAGAAGCATGTAGATTGATTTTTAAAAAACTTGATTTCAAAGGTCTTTTAAAAATCAGCTGAAATAGGAGTTGAATGATGTGTCAGCTAAAGAAGCAAATATCTTCTCTTTCCTCCTTTTATCCAGCCTCATCCCAGGTTTACATTTGTCTTTTATGTTAATAGTTGTGGATTTCATTGTATTTGTTACTGAGATAGTCTCTCTGTGTGTTCTGTGCTTATAGGACAAATACTTATTAGTCAGGGTTCTCCAGGGAAACGTAACCAACAGGATGTGTCCGTGTGTATTTAAAAGGATATTTACTTAAAGGAATTCACTCATGATTATGGAGGCTAGAAAATCAAAATGTACAGAGTAGGCCAGCAGATTGGAGATGAAGAGAAGAGCCAGTGCTGCAGTTCAAGTCTGGAGGCTGTCTGCTAGCAGACCTCCCTCCTGCTTCAGGGAGGTCATTCTTCTGTTCTATTTAGATCTTTAGCTGACTGGATGAGGCCTCCACATGATGGAGGGCAATCAGCTTTACTCAAAGTCTACCAGTCTAAATGTTAATCTCACTCAAAACACCCTCACAGATACCTTCAGAATAATGTTTGACCACATATCTAGGCACTATAGTCCAGCCAAGTTGACAAAGAATTAACCATCACAATTGAGTTCTACTTCAATACTGCATTTCAAGACAATGAAGCCTATTTGGACGAGTACAACCCCATAATGGTGAAGCAGCTGGAAACCACATTATTTGAGGAACAACTGAAGAAACTGGGAATGTTTAGAAATACTATTTCATCCAATTTACTGTGTTCCACACTTGTCCATACTCAATGTCAGTCTGAGTTGAATCATCATTTCTTTTTTTTTTTTTTTTGAGTTGGAGTCTCACTCTGTCGCCCAGACTGGAGTGCAGTGGCCGCTCCCGGCCACCGCAGCCTCGACCTGCTGGGCTCCGGCGATCCTTCCGCCTCAGCCTTCCGAGTAGCCCAGAACTGCAGGCGTGTGCTACCACGCCCGGCTGATTTTTTGGTTTATTGTAGAGAGGAGGTCTCGCTGCCCAGGCAGGTCTCGAACCCGCGGGCTCAGGCAATACACTCACCTCAGCCTCCCAAAGGCGCGGGATTACAGGCTGAGCCACCTTACTTATATCAGAGTTGTAAGTTGTAGTGATTTCATAGCATTTGGTCTAAAATTGCTTTAATTCATTTAAAGATCTTTATCAACAGAAGTCCTAAGTTTGTAATGCTTTTATATTTTGCTACCCAAAATGTGGAGCTTAAAGATGTTCCTTATCCCTCATGGTAGTTTCTGAAAAATAACTTATGTGTTAAGCACTGAGTAAAAGGTTGTCTCCTATTTTTCGTGTCATCTACTCCAGGTGACTACCTTATTTGAATTATCAAACATCACTCCTACTTGTGGCAGCCTAGAGTTTTGTTGTTACCCATTTCACGTTCACTTCTATGGCCACATTTAAACCTCTTCTCCCCAGTAATAGCAAACAAAACTCATGCTATCATGTTAATGAAGGTGTTTGGCTTTGCTTTTGTTGTTATTTTTTTCTGTGACTTTTCATTACCTGATGACCCAGAATTTATTGTATCATGCTTATTGGAATCATGGGGTTAGCATGAATATCAGAGTTGTAATTAAAAAAATTCACCAAACATTTATTTGAATATCTATTTGTTCCAAGTAGCTCTCAGCGCTGCAAACTCATAGTTTCTTCTTTTTTTCATTTGAGATTTTTCTATGATTTGTTCATCATTGGACAAATCATAGAAAAATCTCAAATGAAAAAAAGAAGAAACTATGAGTGGTTATTACTGATGTTTTGCTTTTATTCTGAAGAATATTCCTTAATTCTAAACCTATGAACTTGGATGTGAGAGAAAAATAGATTATTTTTTATAGCTTCCATAACCTTCACAGAATAAAAGTACTTGTTTGTTATAATTTAAAGGCTTAGGTAAGAAAAAAATTCACAATAGGATAGTATAATTTCACAATAATAAATACCATCCTATTGTTTATTTCTGTATAATTAAAATAATTGCAAGTCTTTGCCATTGCCTTTTATTTCTGGCCAAATCAGAGATAACTCATTGAATTGTATAACAAAAAAGTCTCTGTAGGACCAAACCTTGGTACTAGAGGTTTGAAAACTGTATCAGTGAAATTTTTATACTATTTATTAGGAAATTTGTTTTATGGAATATTCTTGGTTTACATAATCTCTTTTCCCAGTGCTCATAGAGCAAGAGAGTTGGATTAAAACAGTGTTCTTATGATAGATTATATTAAAAGTGATTAAACAAAAATATATTTTACATAGGGAATATACTAAGTGGATTGATAGAATATTGCTGCTAAGATTTTTTGGGCAATATGTCTTTACAAACTTATTTTGTTTTTTCAAACATTAATGGTTTATCTGTTCTTAGAACTCATATATGATACTTTTGGCTTATTTATCCATTTAGGTTGTATATCTGTTCAGTTTTTCTAAAATTCTATCATAGGTGTTTATTTCAGTTTCTCCTAAGATCCGGGCAAGACCCATGTTCACCTGGGGCATGTGACACATTTTCTATCTAAGATCATCCCCACCAAATCACATCTTAGGTCTCAGAGGGACCCATGAAAATTTTTGTCTATCTTCCTCACTTGTTTTCCATGCATTATATTTTGCTTTCCCAAAGATCTTGCAGTGACCAAATACCAGCTCCCTAAGAAACTTTTCAGTTTAATTAGAAAAAATGAGTACTTTGTCTCTTCTGTAATTTCTAATTCCCATACCCATCTTCTTCCTCTCTTCCAGCAAGTTTTCTTTTGTCCTGTTTTGTCAATCAATCTCCATGCCCTCTTTTACTACATCACCTAAATGGATTATAGTCATTGCAGTAGTAATAAAGTTTGTCTAGTTTACAGACCTATGGAAATTGGGGATAAGGTATGGCAGTATGACTTAGGAATTATTAATTGATTCTTTTTTATGGTCCAAATGATTAAATGATGTTCTTTTCCTCAGTTGAGCACTTACCATAGAAGGATAACAATTGTTTTAGGGACTGTCAATAATAGTATAAGTGGAAAAGATCATAAACCTTGATTTCTGCTTGTAGTTATTACTGAATAACTGGTACTTAGACTAACCTTTCCTCTATAAACAAACTGCCTTCCCCCCCTGAAAAAATGAATTAACAAAAATATATAAAACTGCTGTTTTCAGACATTGGATAACATGCAATGTAGGATTATACTATCTAAAAGAGGAGATACAAACTAGAGAACTTCTATAATTGCTCAATTTCTTGGTTAGTGGAACTTACTAGGCAATGATGCAGAGAGCTGAAACTCAGAGGGTGGCAGCCTTGCTGAGCTGAGGAGACAAATGTCAAGTGTTTGGAGAGATTTAAACCACTGCAATTTATGGGGTAGAAGACCAAAGAGGAGAGAGTTAAGCAAGGAAAGAACCCCCCAAATTGGCACAGGTGTCCCTTTGAGAATTCGATTAAATAAATAAGCTGCACAAATATAGGGTTAGACTCCACAAGATCAAAGGACAACTACCAGGGAAAGAAAAACTACTGAGAAGCTATAAGTTGAACAACTATCAGAGTTTTACAGGACTAGGAGATGCTTGAATTCCGAATAACTAGAATGGAAAGACCTTGTTGGACACTCAGACAATTCATTAGACATCCCCTAAAGGTCATACTCTTAGTTTTAGTCCTAAAAAGAAGGGCTAAAACTAGCCTTAGAGTAAAATGTATTCTAGACCTTTCTTGGCTAAATGATCAAGTTGATCTCAAAGTAAGTCAACTGCTTGCCAGAACAAAAACTCTCTTTAAAGAAATACATAAAAAATAATTCAAGAATATATTCACTATGTCCAACATGTATAAAAATTACCAGACATGCCCAAAAGAGCATGAAAACATGACCAGTAAAAAAAAAAAATCTATCA
Source organism: Carlito syrichta (assembly GCF_000164805.1). Lineage (NCBI taxonomy): Eukaryota > Metazoa > Chordata > Mammalia > Primates > Tarsiidae > Carlito > Carlito syrichta. The sequence continues at coordinate 205,606 of NW_007255482.1, forward strand.
ATAGGAATAGCCCTAGAAACAAAAGAGATGGAATTAACATGCAAGGACTTTTAAACAACTATTATAAACATGTATAAGGATTTAGAGTAGGAATGGAGATGGAAGCAAGAAAAAAGTGCTTTGGTTTTTTTTTTCCCTGTAAGTTTCTCCCTTGGAATGAATTCTGATTCAAGCACAGGGAAGAAGAAAGTGGAAGTAAATTTCCTCTCCCCTTCTTTTTTGATGGAAGAATGCTCTTTGTGCCTTACATTTTCCCTTTGGAGCGCTAGGAGGCTTGCTAAGGATCACCATAGCATAGCAACTTGAAATAAATGAATCAGAGAATGCTGGTGGGATTATTTGGCACAGCAAGTGCCTGTTGACAACCCTAGGATGCTGTGTAGTCCAAGAGGTATATGAAAAAGCAGTGCACTTTTCTCTGTGTCCACAAGAAAGAAAGGGCACAGGATACAGGTCAAAAAGAGGGACTGCACAGACTTAAGGGAGGTTTATGAGGCTCTCAGCTAAGAGGAGGAAGATAAGCAAAAGTCAGAAAAGAATACTGCTACATCTCAGTTGATCAACACAGCAGAGAAACATGATCTCTAAGGACTTCAGCTCCTAAGAATGAGACCACTTAAGATTCAGAGTGGACAACTCTTCTATCCAGATGTCATGGTGGTATTTATTTAAGACTCGTGGCTCAGTAACAACCCAAGAAGAGGAAGAGACAAAGACAAAGCAATCTTAAATAGTGCTAAGTACACTGTTTAATTTCATTTTGGTACATCTCAGTTTCATGTTAAATAGGCTAAAAAAAAAATGATATCCTGCTCCCCAATTGCTCTTCTAAGCATGTAGCTTTAGATTTGTTACTGGATGAATTTTAGAGGTCCTTATTTCTGTAGAGGTATACACATGAAGCCAGTCGGCCAACTTATGAGAAGCTAATGAATTTTGTGTAGGTAAACAATTTAAAAAGTATTATGTAGGTACATTATTGAAAGGAAAGGTAAAAAGGCACCATAGACAGCTAAAAATAAATGATCTTCTCTATCATTTTAGAGATGTGATGATTAAGTACTTGCATACTTCACTTTGTCTTATCAGCAAATACACAGCTGCAACAACAACAAAAAAAAAAACTCCATCTACCCTATCAATGTGATCTGGGAGAACTGAATCCTGTGTCTACTTGGTTAAAGCTTTTCCTCTGTAAACATCAGGATGATTTAAAGGGAATACACATCTAGGCTCAGCTCCAATAGCTTCTTGCCGCTGACTTGATAAAATTCACTATGAGTTGCAAGTTCATGTAGTGTCCTTGGATAAAATATACTCTTGTTGTCATCAGTCTATAATTTCTTTGAGACACAAACTTTTATTTCTTCAAGATTTGATTATAAAATGCTATCTAGTTTTGGGTCACTTGGGTTTTGTTGGTTCTTGGTTCATAAAAATAATCAGGGCATATCCAGCTTTAAATTTCTGTGACTGTGTGATTCTTTAGGTTTCAAAACTGTTTGTCTTGGGAAAAAAAATTATACTTCCTTTCCTTTTGCAGAATAAAATATTCCAGAGAGTCATTTTATAACTACCTTAAATTGACTCATTAATTCATCCTCCTATGCCAATAGTTTGGGAAAAAAGTTTAACTGACAACTAAAACAGAAATGACTTCTCTTTTTCAGGGGTTAGCAGGCTAAAGAGAATGCCTATGTTGTAGAAAGTGCTTATAGAGTCTAGAAAGTTAATATAAATATTTAATAGCAAAATAAATAAAATTATTACAAATGGGAAGTTTTATGTACATATATTGCTTTATCTCTATTTAAATCTATAGATAGAGATATAAATCTGTATATAAATCTATAGATAGAGATATAAATATTTATTTCATGGCTTCATTGGCATAACAAGGAAATTAGAAGGTAGGAGTTATTACCATATTTTTAATGCTACGGTGGAAATCTCCTTAGGGAGGTCAGCACATGTATGCTCTAGGGGCTCTTCCTGCCAAATCCTGATAGGTTGGATGATTCCTCTTGTAAAGACTACAGATTCTGTCAATCACTCTTTTCTCCCTAGGTTTGGGTAGCCATTTTCTCTCTTTACATCGTCAGACCTAGGGAAGTAATGCTACTTAACATTAAAACTGGTACTTAGCCCAAACTGGTAGGTTCATATATTTCTGAAAATCATGATACTGGAGAGCTAAGAAGTGAATTGGATTATCAAATAGTGTACTATGAGCCATAGTGGTCATTTGCTGTCTTTTAGTTGCCTAACATTCATTTTTCCTAGTTTTGGTAACAGTACTTAAAATTTCTCTCAAGGGATCACTCTTCCCCGACTCTCTGTCCTTGGACTGAGAGCTTTAAGTCTAAAGATAAGCATGTGACTCAGTACTGGTCAATCATACTGCTTAATTCCTATAATTTCTTTGATTAGCTTAGGAATGGGCAGGTGACTTGATTTAGGACAGTAATAGTCAAACCTAGGAACTCTGATTACGGTGTTGAAAGGACTTTAATTTTTTATTAATTTAATTTAATTTTTATTTTACTATTTCTTTTTTTGGACTTCAACCTGTGACTACAATCAGGTATCCTGACACCACATGGAGACTTTGAGTAAAGTCTATATGGAAGAGAACACAGCTGAGAAATGGAAAGATACTGAGTCCCAATGACATCTTTTGTGATGCTGGATCAAACTGGGCTGCACATGAAGCTGTAGCTACTCCTATACTTTTCAGATACATTAGTCCATGAATTTCCTTGTCTGCTTAGACAAGTTTGAGTTAGATTTTCTGTTATCTGCATCAAAAGAGTGCTACCTTGGATATTTTCCACTTGCTCTCTAGATTCACTCTCTCCTCTTTTTCACCCTTCTCTGTGCCTCAGAGTCTGACCTACATGGATTACATTAAAGAGCTCATTTACCCCCTGGCTTCTGATTATGTTCAACCAATGGAAATCTCCTTAGAGAGGGAGGTCAGCACATTTAGACTCTCCCTGCCAAATCTGATAGGTTAGATGATTCCTCTTGCAAAGGCTACAAACCCTGTCAGATGCTCTTTTATCTCTAGGTTTGGGTAGCCATTTTCTCTCTTCACATCGTCAGACCTAGGGAAGTAATACCTTCCCCCAATTACTAACCCTGATTAATTTCCCCAGGCCCTTCCCATATTTTTGTAAATGCTTTCGTCATTAAATTCTCATTTATTCAGTTTTAGTGAGTTGTTCTTTCTGTAAGAACCCAGAGTAATACATATTCCATTCATCTTGGTATTCAAAATAAATGGAAAGTGCAATAGTTTTAACAGACTATAGTCAGATTTGCCATTTAAACAATTTATTGCTTGACAGTGAGTGCTCAACTGAATATCATGACAAGACTTCAGGCTTTTTGAAGTGCATGGAATTTTAGGAAATCTTTGGCAAAGGGATCTGAGGGCTGTTGGTGTCTATATGATCTAGAACTTATTTTAAGATTTTGGATTATTTTCCAGTCTACCACGCCCAGAAACTACTTTTAGTGCAACCATAGTGGAATTCTTCATCCTTGTTATCTATAGTAGTTTAAGGTAAAGGGCACTATGCTTTCGTAAGTTTATACTTAAATTTCTCCAGGTCTTAGCAAAAGTGTTGTTTGAATTTCTGTGAATAAATGAGTAAAATAATTTAGAAATGCACACCAAATTAAAAGGCAACAATGAATATGCCAGTAAAGCATTAATCTATACCTGGTGAATTTACATCTCATGGTTATTTGCTCAGTTTTCTCTTGTACCATCTATGTTTGAGGATTTCCCAAGCAAATTAACAATATTAACAAAATTGCAAGTTATATTAAAAACAACTTACAAGAACAAACTTCCCATGGGTCTTCATATACTTCAAAAGGACACAGCCACAAATATGCTAATTTCAAATGTATCCATTGAAGCAATTTCTGAAGAGCCTAATTAGGTATCATGTAATTACTCTGTTTATTTTAAGTATTAAGATTGCTTTAAGATGATTTATCATTCAAACTTTTTACCATGTTAGCCTTTTCTTCAATTAGTCTGAATTGATGAGTACTGATAAACATTTGTAGTGATATCATATTTTAAAAATTAACTGCATTGAACATATGTAATGGATTAACAACAGTAGATATTCACTATTAACTTGAGGGTATGGGGTATTTTCAGTAGTCAACATGAAGCAAAATATTTTTGCTTTAAATGGAGAACACCTTAGTAAGTCAACCAAGATGCATTCTCACCTCATCTGAATTTTCCTATGTTCTCACTGGTAGCACAATTTTATATTGAACAAGAGTTCAAACTAGTAATGAAGGTATAATTGTAATATTGTTCTGAACCACACTATTTACTGATCGTGATAAACAAAACAAGTATTTGAAATTTTCTGTGACCTAAGGAAAAAAATTTAAAGCATAGGATTGCTAAGTGTATCATGTCATATATGTAGCACATTTCCTTTCTGTGTCTTACAACAGCAAGTTTAAAAAAACATGTGCAAATGAATAAATAAATAATAAAATAAAATAAAAATAAAATGTGCCAGTCTTCAGATAAATATAATAGATAAAATATTTAAGAAAATAGATGTTATAATCATAGTTAATATTATACAAGAGTTCTCTAGCAGAAATTAGAACTTCAGCTTAAGAAAGTCAACAGGTAGCTGGGCTCGGTGGCTCAGCCTGTAATCCCGCACCTTGGAAGGCTGAGGTGAGTGGATTGCCTGAGCCCACGGGTTTGAGACCCGCCCAGGCAACTTGGCGAGACCTCATCTCTACAATCAATCAAAAAAATTAGCTGGGGATGGTAGCGTGCGCCTGTAGTTCCAGCTACTTGAAAGGCTGAAGCAGAAGGATTGCCGGAGCCCAGCAGGTGGAGGCTGCGGTGGCCGGGAGCGGCCACTGCACTCCAGTATGGGCAACAGAGTGAGACTCCAACTCAAAAAAAGAAAAAGAAAAAAAAAAAAGTCACCAGGTAAACCCCAGTAAGAATGGCCATCATTAATAAAACAAACAACAACAGATACTGGCGAGGATGCAGAGAAGAAGGAATGCTTCTACACTGCTAGTGGGAATGCAAACTAGCACAACCTCTTTGGAAAACAGTGTGGCGATTTCTGAAAGATCTAGAAAGATCTTCCATATGACCATCAATCCTCCTATTGGGAATATACCCAGAGGAACTCAAATCATTCTACAAAAAAAAAAGAAAAAAAACCTGCACACGCATGTCTGTTGCAGCTCTATTCACCATAGCAAAGACATGGAACCAACCATGCTGCCCATTGAAGCTGGATTGGATAAAAAAAATGTGGTACATATACACAATGGAATATTATGCAGCCATAAAGAAGGACAGACATATGGACTTTGCAGCAACTTGGATGGATTTATAGTCAATCATACTCGTGATCTAACACAGAAACAAAGAACAGAGTACTATGTGTTCTCACTCATAAGCAGACCTTGAACAATTATCATAATACAATAAGAAAGGGATTGGCAGTAGTGGGAAACTGTCAGAGAGGGGAGGTGGGATTGGCAGTTGAGACAAACTGCCAGGGGACAGAGGGGCACACCTCATCAACAAGGGTACCCCCATAATGAACATTTGTATACCTAACCCTGAATTGTACCCCACATCTTTAAAAAAAAAAAAAGGCAAAAGGTGAAGATAAGTGGCCTATTTTTACCTTCCGAGATAAAGAGAAAAAACAAACTCAAACTTGTCAAATGTGGTGTATGCTCCCCCCCTCCAGTCATAAATCACTGAAGAAATATATAATGGTTTTCTATAGTATAGAATTCTGCTGGGAACCCTTGTTGATTTAAAAATACAAAAAGATGTGGTTCTCCTCTTAAGCAGAGTATAATCTAAGTACGAGACACAAACTATTAATACAAGGCAATATACGAAGCCATGATATTTCAGAGGGCAGGATTACTGGAGGACTGTTAGATGAAGAGTCAGTGTGTGAGAATATTGACAACAGCCGTAATCTGGGCTTTAGTCTTAACTGCATCGCATGTCAATTATTTGACCTTGGCTAAATTTACTGAGACAAAGTTCTTCAAGAGAGTTATTTACCTGACTATCCCACAAAATCACTGGGAGGATCTGACTCACACCCTCAACTTTTCTCCACAGATATTTCTCTTTTATCCTTCAATTTGCCTTAAAATTCAATTCTATAATGTTTCCCAAATAATCTTCTTGGTTGTACCAAGTGATCCTTAAACCCCACATGTCTAAAAACTGAATTAGCAACCAGATTTATTAGACAGAGCATGTTTAAGATCATAGTAGAATTTTTCAAGTTGTAATTTTTGCATCTATAACTTCAATTATCAGTGCATTTTAATTGGAAAAGTAAATTGGGAAAGATGTGCTGTTTTTGCTTTTGTTTTTGACTTGAGTGTGGCTTCACTCTATCACCTCAGCTGGAGTTGCAGTAGCATAATCACAGCTCACTGCAGCCTTTAACTTCTGAGCTTAAGCAATTCTCCTGCCTCAGCCTCCCAAGTAGCTGAGATTACAGGCGTACACTACCACACCTGGTTAATTTTTTGATTTTTTGTAGACATGAGGTCTCACTATGTCGCCTAGGCTGGTTTTGAATTCCCAGGCTCAAAATCCTTCCTTGGCTTCCTAAAGTTCTGGAATTACAGATGTGAACCACTAACCTGGCTGAGAAGATGTACTTTTTATGCTATAATTGGGATATATTTTAAGATAAAATTATGGTGAAGACATTTTTAAATTTATTCAATAGATTTAATGTTATTAGTAATACTAAAATCATTTTGAAAGGATTTCATCTCACATAATTACCCTTTTTTTCTTGGTTTTGTTTTTGTGGAAGAAGCAGCTAAAATCTCATTTAGCATGAATTCCGAATACAGGACACTTTAATTACCTATAGTCCTCATGTTTTACATTATATTTCTAAACCTGATAGTTCTAATGATCTCTTTTGAAATTAGCTTATATGTATTGTAGGACAAAGCAAGTTAGTAAGAATAAATATGCTAATATAAGCAGGAACCAAGATTTTCAATATGAGACAAAGACAAATATTAAATCAAAGAAGTTAATTTAAAACATTAATTTGAATTAAAAATATGAATAGGAACCTATGCCTTTAAAAAATGACTTTTTTTAGATATACAGAAAAAATAAGTGGAAAGTACAGAGTTCCCATATGCTCCCTTCTCTTACCCCTTTTCCCCTATTATTAACATTTTACATTAGTTTGGTACATCTGTTACCCTTGAATCAATATTAATGCATTATTATTAACTGAAGTCCACAGTTTACATTAGGGTTCACTCTTTGGATTGTGAAGTTCTGAGTTTTGAGAAATGCGTAATGTGATATACTGACCATTACAATGTTATACAAAATAGTTTCATCACCCCCTAAATCTCCTATGCTCTTCCTATTCATTTCTCCTTTCCTCCCCGAAACCTGGAAACCACTAAACTTTTTACCATTTCTATAGATTTGCCTTTTCCAGAATGTCATATAGTTGGAAACACATAGTATGTGACTTTTTCATACTGGCTTCTTTTACTTAGCAATATGTGGTTAAGTTTCCCCATGTCCTTTTGTGACTTGATAGCCCATTTATCAGTTTTATAAATCACTGATTAATCTTATATTGCATAGACGTATCAGAGTGTGTTTATTCATTTACTTACTGAAGGCCATTTTGGTTCTTTCCCACAATGCCAGTGCTGAGTGGTAAGTCTATGAGAGAGATATGCAGGGTACTAAAACAAAGAATAAGTCTGGCATTCAGAGAAGACTTCACAGAGGAGATGACATGAGCTGAGTTTGAAGGATTACTAGTAGAACAGGTATGGTAGGAGGTGGAGGGGCAGGGTATTCAAGTAGAGGAGAGAGTACAGATATGTGAGACAGCATGGCCCATTCAAGGTTGTGCAGTAATGCAATGTGTCTGAGGCATAACGCAGGTGTAGGCTGGACTAGAAGAGGAAGAGACTCTCTTGGAGGACTTTGTATACCATTATCATACCATTAAATTTACTCTAGATCAATGGAGAGCTGGTGAAGGATTTTAAAGTGAGGAGTGATGTGGTCAGGCTTTCATTTCCAAAAAGATAACATTTCAGATTCAGTGCACAAGAAAAATTAGAAGAGGAAAGAAAAGAGAGTCCAGACAAAAGATTGTGAGAAGCTGAGCTCAGGCAGTGGTAGTGGGCATGGAGGGCAGGGCCTGGTTAAAGAGGTATCTAGGACAACAGGTAGGCAGAATTTTTTGCCTTGTGTTTTGGAACATAGAAACAATGGGACAATCTGGTTTTTGGAGGTTTGCTACAGTTCTCTTGTGAAATCATTTCAGCCCATATGCTTTTGGTGGGCTAGTATTTTGATAAACTATCTTTAGTGGAAATTAGTCTTTTTTAAAATAAATTTCATTGTGTAGAGTTAAGGTGTATAACATGATGTTATGTAATACATATAGATAGTAAAAAGGTTACTGTAGTGAAGGAACTTAATATTTATATCATCTCAGTTATCCATGTTTTTATTTTTTGTGAAAAAAGCAGCTAAATAGCCAGGCTCTGTGACACAGCCTGTCATCCCAGCACTTTGGGATGCTGAGGTGGGTGGATTGCCTGAGCCTGCAGGTTTGAGACCAGCTGGGAAACTTGGCAAGACCTCGTCTCTACAATAAATAAAAAATTAGGCAGGCATGGTAGCGTGTGCCTGTAGTTCCGACTACTTGGAAGGCTGAGGTGGAAGTTTCGCTGGAGACCAGCAGATTGACGCAGGGGTGGCCATGAGCATGCCACTGCATTCCAGCCAGGGCAACAGAGTAAGACTCCAACTCACACACACATACACACACACACACACACACACACACACACACACACAAAGGAAAGAAAAGCAAAAAAAACAGAAAGAAAAGAACAGCTAAAAGCTCAAATTTACTTACTTAGCATGGATCCCAAATTCAGTACACTTTCATTACCTATAGTCTTCATGTTGTACATTAAATTGCTAGACTTATTCATCCTACATATTGTCTACGTTGTGTTCTCTGACCTATGTCTCCCCATTTTCTGCCACCCCTCCCATTCCTTGGTAACCACTCTTTTGTTCTATCTCTGTATATCAGGATTTTTTTTTTTAGTCAGAGTCTCACTCTGTCATCCAGGCTAGAATGCAAGTGGCACACTCACGGCCACCTCAGCTTTCATCTGCTAGGCTCAGGCAATTCTTCCACCTCAGCTTTCCAAGTAGCTGGAACTACAGGCATGCGCTACCACACCTGGTTATTTTTTTTCTTTTGATATATTATCAAGATGAGGTCTCCCCAAGTTGCCCAGGCTGGTCTTGAACCCCTGAACTCAGGCAATTCTCTCATTTTGGCCTCTCAAAGTGGTAGGATTACAGGCTTGAGCCACCATGCCTGGCTTATATCTGGATTTTTAAAAATATTTCACATATATGTGAGATCATGCAATATTTTTTGCTCAGTGTCTGACTGAACCTGTACTCCAGGCTCATCAATGTTGTGGAAGATGGCAAGAGCTCATATAATTCAACAATAAAAATGCCAGTTAAAAAATAGACAAAGAAAAAACACAATTCCCCATCCCCAGTCTGGCCTCAAAAGTGAACAAATTCAGAGGATCTACAAAGGAAGAATAGGGCATAGAGCAAGCAGAAGTGAAAGCTATACTGCATTATTAAGCAATGTAATTAAAGAAGGGAGGGGAAAGGGAGAGGAATACTATTACATATGAAGAAGAATCAAAGGAAGAATACAGGTACCATACAGACTCCTGGTAAGAAAGTACCAGAGAATACAGACTTCAGAACTCAAACAATGAAAATTCCCCAGGATGAATGATCCCAAATCACAAACACAGAGATCAGGATATTAATAGAGAGAATTAATTGGAATGAAGAGAGATAAGAGGAAAGAATGAAGGAGTTGATAACTGAGATGATGGCAATAAAGAATACAGTAAATGAAATAAATAACAAAATGACAAGCATGGAAAGCAGAATTAACAAAGCAGAAGAAAGAATCTCAGTGCTTGAGAACTAAAATATAGAACTAACCAACTGTTAGAAACATAGAAAAAAAGCTTTAAAAAGATGGAACAAAGCCTCTAAGAGATATGTGATTATATCAAGAGGGCAAACCTAAGATTAATTGGCATTCCTGAGGCAGATAGAGAAACAGAAACCACCCTGGAACACATGTTCCATGAAATTATCTAAGAAAAATTCCCTCATCTCATCAGTGACGTGGCCATACAAACACAAGAGATTCAGAGAACCCCCGTAAGACATTAAATAAGAAGACCAACCCCTAGACATATAGTAATTCACTTACAGAAAGTAGGTATAAAAGAAAAAATCTTAAGGGCAGTAAGAGAGAAAGGTCAGACTACTTACGGGGGAAGACCAATTAGAATAGCAACAGTCTTATCTATAGAAACACTATAGGCTAAAAGAGACTTGAATCCACTCTTCAAAGTTTCCAAAGATAAACAATTCCAACTAAGAATTTTCTACTCAGTTAAGCTAAGCATCAGTGATGGAGAATTCCAGTCTTTCCCAGGCATTCAATCCCTAAGATTTTATGCTGATTCCAGATCAGCATAAGCTGATTTCTATAAGAAATGCTTAAAAAACTATTAAACAGAAGAAAGAAAAAAAAAGAATGACCACTTCTTCCCAAGAATACAGGAAAAAGATTGAATACACACACATACATCAACCCAAATATCAAAAGAAAACCAACCAACCAACAACAACAAACCCTATAAGAACCTCAGGACAGAGATAAACTCTAACATCTCAATAATTGACCTGAATGTGAGTGGTCTGACTGCACCACTGAAAAGACATAGAATGGCAAACTGGATAAAAATAAATGGTGCAACAATATGCTGTCTTCAGGAGACTCATCTCACCAGAATGGACACTCACAGACTCAAAGTAAGAGGATGGAAAACAATTTATCAGGCAAATGTAACACAAGAGAAAGCGGAGAGTTGGGATCTTAATATCAGACAAAATATCCATAAAGTTATCAAAAATTAAAAAAGATACAGAAGGTCACTACATAATGATCAAAGGTTCGGTCCATCAACAAGAAGTATCCATCCTAAACATATATGCACCCAGCAATGGAATATACATTCTACTCATCACCACATGGAATGTAATCCAAGATATAAATCAAGTATAAGCAAATTCCTTAAGATTGTAATACTGCCACACACTTTCTCAGACCACAGTGGAATAAAAATAAATATCAACACCAACAAAGTTACCCCCAAAACCACAAAGACATGGACACTAAACACCATGATGCTGAACAAGTCTTGGGTCAACACAGAAATCAAAGCAGAAATTAAAAGATTTCTGGAAACAAATAAAAATAGACACATTTACCAAAACATTGGGATACCATGAAAGTAGTACTGACTGGGGAATTCATTTCTTTATGAACACACATCAAGAAAATGGAAAGATCACAAGTTAACAGCCTACCAAATCACCTAAGGGAGCTGGATAGATAAGACCACCAAAATCCTAACTTCAGCAGAAGAATCTAGATCACCAAAATAAAAGTTCAAATACAGGACATAGAAGACAAAACTATTGGAGGAAAAAATCAACAAAACAAAAAGCTGGTTATTTGAAAGGATTAGCAAGATTGATAGACCCCTAGACAGATTGACCAAGAAAAAGAGAGGAAAAGCCCAAATAAACACAATCAGAAATGCAAAAGATCAAATCACAGTGGACCCTGAAGAAATATAAAAAATTATCAGAGATTACTATGCATACTTATATGGAAACAAACTTGAAAATATAAATGAAATGGAGGACTTTCTGACATATCACAACCTCCCAAGGTTGAAGCAAGAAGAAATTGAGACATTAAATAGATCAATAACAATCCAGGATATAGACTCCATCATAAGAAAACTACCCACCAAAAAAGTCCTGGAACAGATGGCTTTCTAGAGGAGTTCTACAAAACATAGAAGGAGGAGCTGAAATCAACCCTATTGAAAGTATTTCAAGCAACCAAGAAACATGGAACTCTCCCTAAATATTTTATGCAGCTAACATCACACTGATACCCAAACCAGGTAAATCTCCAACAGAGAAAGAGAGCTACAGGCTAATATTCCTGATGAACCTAGAAGCAAAAGTACTCAACAAGATTCAAGCAAATCAGATCCAACAATACATCTCAAAAATCATCCACTATGACCACATAGACTTCATTCCCAGGATGCAGGACTAATTCAACATCCACAAGACCATAAATGTAATTAAACACATGAGCAGATATAAAAATAGGAATCACATGATTATATTATTAGATGCAGAAAAAACTTTTGATAAAATACAGCATCCTTTCTTGATAAAAACCCTGAACACCTAGGCATGGAGAAATATACCTCAAAATAGTAGGAGCCATCTATGATAAACCCATAGTCAACATATTGCTAAATGGACAATGATTGGAAGCATTTCCTCTGAAAACCAGAAAAAGACAAGGCTGCCCACTCTCACACCTCTTGTTCAACATTGTGTTGGAAGTCCTAGCTAGAGCTATCAGATAAGAGTAGGAAATCAGGGGTGTATAAGTAGTAAAAGATTTTTGCTGTTAATGATTCTATAACTCAAAAATCCAAGAGAATCTGTCAAAAACCTTGCACTGATAAAGGACTTTGGCAAAGTCTCAGGATATAAAATCAATGTACAAAAGACTTGCATTCTTATACACTAACAACAAACAGGCAGAGAACCAAATAAAAAACACAATCCCATACACAATAACCACACACATACACACACACACACACCCACACACACACACACACAGACACATACACACAAACCTGAAATACCTCAGCATCTTCCTAACCAGAGAAGTTAAAAATCCTTACAATAAAAGTTACAAAATGTTGCTCAAATAAGATAACACAAACAAATGGAAAAATATTCCATGCTCAAGGATTGGAAGAATCAATATTATTAAGATATCTATCCTACCCAAGGCAATCTACACATTTAATGCAATAACCATTAAATTACCAGCATCATTCTTCTTAGACCTGGAAACAATACAGAAGTTCATATGGAATCATAAACAACCACAAATAGCCAAAATAATCTTCAACAAAACAAAGCAGGAAGTATCACACATCCAGACTTTAAACTTTTTTTTATAAGGCTACAAATAATCAAAACAGCCTGGTTTTGGTACAAGAACAGGCAAATAGACCAATGGAACAGGGTAGAGATTCTGAAAGCAAAATCTCAATTTCTCAACCAACTCATCTTTTACAAAGCCTCCACTAACAACCACTGGGGAGAGGCGAACACATTCAGTAAATGGGGCTGGGAAAACTGGCTGACCACATGCAGAAGATTAAAACAAGACGCCTACCTATCATACACAAAAATCAACTCTAAAGGATCAAAGACCTAAATGTAAAATCTCAAACTGTAAGAACCTCAGAAAATGCAGGAGACACACTGATGGAAATTGGAACTGGCAACCAATTCATGATCAAAACCACAAGTACTCATGCCATAAGAGATAAGATAGACAAGTGGTACCTCATCAAACTGATAAGTTTCTGCAAAGCCAAAGAAACCATCAAGAGAGTGGGGAGTCAGCCCACAGACTGGGGAAAAAAATTTACCAAGTGAATGTCTGACAAAGACCTAACATCTAGGATCTATGGGGAACTCCAACATGCTGAACAGAAACAAACAAACAAACAAAAAAAGCAGCCCTATTAAAAAGTGGGCAAAAGATATGAATAGACACTTCTCAAAAGAAGACATACAAGTAGCTAAAAGATACATGAAAAAATGCTCAGCCTCACTAATCATCAAAGAAATGCAAATTAAAACTACACTGAGATACCACCTAACTCCAGTCAGGATGGCCATCATCAATAACTCAAAAAACAACAGTTGCTGGAGAGGATGCGGCGTAAAGGGAACACTTCTACACTGTTGGGAGTGTAAATTCTTACAACACCTGTAAAAAACAGTGTGACAATTCCTAAAAGATCTAAAAATCGACTCCCCATATAACCCAGCAATCACCCTTCTGAGGAACTCAACTCATTCTACTAAAAAGATACCTGTGCACACATGTTTATTGCAGCACTATTCACAATAGAAAAATCATGGAACCAACAGTACTGCCCATAAAAAGTAGACTGGATTAATACAAAAAAATACATATACATGATGGAATATTATGCAGCCATAAAGAAGGACAAAATTATGAACTTCGCAGCAACTTGGATGGTTTTAGAGTTTGTAATGCTCAGTGTTCTATCACAGAAACAAAGAGCTGAGTACCACATGTTCTCACTCATAAGTGGACCCTGAGCAATTATCACAATACTATAAGAAAGGGATTGGCAGTAGTGAGAAGCTGCCAGGGTAGGGAACAGGGGTGTGCATTTCGTCAATAAGCATTCCTGATCTCAAACAAGATGACGTGGGGACAAAAGTGAGGCCCAAACTTTACCTGTACAATGACCATTTGTATACCTTGTCCTGAATTTTACCCCACATCTTTAAAATAATTTTTTTTTTAAATAGGCAAAGGACATGACTAGACATTTCTCCAAAGAAGATGTAAAAAAAAATGATCAACGGGTATAAGAAAAGGTGCTTTATATCATTAACTATCATGGAAATGAAAATCAAAACCATTTTTAGATACTACCTCACACCTGGCTATTTTTAAAAATTCAAAAGGTAATATTGGCAAGTGAGTGGTAACAAGGAAGCTCTTGTACCTTGTTGATGGGAATGTAGATTGGTATGGGAAACTGTAATTTTTGAAGAAACTAAAGATGGAACTCCCATATAGCCCAGCAATCCATTATTTGGTGATGGAGGCTTTGTCGAAGATGAGTTGGTTGAGAAATTGAGGTTTTGCTTCCGGAATCTCAATTCTATTCCACTAGTCTATATGCCTGTTCTTGTACCAATACCAGGTTATTTTGATTATTGTAGCTTTATGGTAAAGTTTAAAGTCTGGTATTGTGATACCTCCTGCTTTTTTTTTTTTTTTTTTGAGTTGGAGTCTCACTCTGTCACCCAGACTGGAGTGCAGTGGCCACTCCCGGCCACCGCAGCCTCGCCTGCTGGGCTCCAGTGATCCTTCCGCCTCAGCCTTCCGAGTGGCCGGAATTACAGTCATGTGCTACCACGGCCAGCTGATTTTTTGATTTATTGTAGAGATGAGGTCTCGCTGCCCAGGCGGGGTCTCGAACCCGCGAGTTCAGGCAATCCACTCACCTCAGCCTTCCAAAGACGCGGGATTACAGGCTGAGCCACCGAGCCTGGCTTTTTTTTTTTTTTTGCTGAGGATTCT
>NW_007255482.1:221518-230830 GCF_000164805.1 Carlito syrichta
TTCCATATGACCCTGCAATCCCCCTACTGGGAATATACCCTGAAGAACTCAAATCACTCTATAAAAAAGATACCTGCACACATTTGTTTATTGCAGCATTGGTCACAATAGCAAGATCATGGAACCAACCACGTTGTCCATCAAAGAGGAATGGATTTAAAAAATGTGGTACATACACACAATGAAATATTACACAGCCATAAAAAAGAACAAAATCGTGAATTTCTCAGCAACCTGGATGGAATTAGAGTCTATAATACTGAGTGATCTCTCACAGAAACAAAGATCTGAGTATCACATGTTCTCAATCATAAGTGGACCTTGAACAACTATTGTAATACTATAAGAAAAGGATTGACAGTGGCGGGAAACAATGGGGAGGGGGGTAGGGAGGGGAAGGGAGGTGGGATTAACGGTAGTCAACATCTGTCTGGTAATGGGGGGGGACACCTCATCAACAAGGGTACCTGCACAATGCATATTTGTATACCTAACCCTTAACTGTACCCCACAATTTTAAAATAAAAAATATGTTAAAAATAACAAAATAAAATAAAATTTTTAGTTTCAGGGGTCACAAGTGCATGTTTGTTACATGGATATATTGTGTTACTGTGGGGATTGGGTTTCAGGTGGTCCATTCCCTAGCCAGCGAACATTATTCCCAATAGGTAACATTTGAACCCTTGCCCCCCATTCCCTGCTTACCCCTTTTTTAGTGCTTCCAGTGTCTATTATTTCCATATTTATTGGGTCTGTATATCTTCATCTTTTGTTCACTGTCCTGGACTGAAAGCAGTATGTTAAGATTGCATATTATTGTGTGTTTCTGATTATTCTTGCATCTCTTGTTTTTGTTTATAAAGTGATTGCTATGCTATTTGACATATAAATTTTCAAAACTGTCATATTCCCATTGTGAGTCATGGTCCTTTGTTTAATGACATATCACTTATTCTCTTTAATGCTGAAAGTACTAAATCTAGCTAGTTAGATATTAAGTTCACAACCCCTTCCTTATTTTTGTTTGCATGTTTTTGGTATACCTTTGTCCATTTCTTTATATTTACACTTTTTGAATACTTTGATCTAGGTGTTTTTATATATACAGCAAAGAGTTTGATTTTTATCTATGAGCTAATTATAACTTTTTAAAAATTAATGAGTTAAGTCCATTTGATTTTGCTAATATCACTGATAATTTTATTCCAAACTCTGTCATCCACATTTCTATCATATTTTCTTTGTCCTTTTTTATATTGCTTTTGGTTTGGTTTTTAGAAAGTTTTGAATTTTTTTGTTCTACTGTAACCTGTATGCAAACTCTTCTATTTTAAAAAAAATAATGCCCTTAGGATCGCTTCTCTTTTTTTAGGCTTTGTTTAGTTCATACATTTTAGATTATTTCCTTTGACTCTCATCTATGGTCTGTGTTGGAACATAGATACCTTGTAACTTAGTGTTACTTTTTGACAAAATTTTGTTTTTCCCCCCCAATTTTCCCCAATGTTTGGGTCATTACAACTTCACGTTTTTCTGTTGCTTATTTCTAAACTGAGTTTTAGAATTTCTAACTTGTGTTTGCTTATATCTACAATTTCCTGTTTAGCTATATTTAATTCAAATTGAAATATTGCTACTTTTTTCTGCTTCATGGTTGGAGGGCTTCTTTTCTTCCTTTCTCTTTCATATTTTCAGCAGCTAAAGTTTTTTTGGTTTCCCTTCATTTGTAGATGAGAAAATTATAGGTACAGAGAAGTTTCATGATGAATTTGGGTTCATACAACTAATTAATACGAGGATGACTCAAGTATTTTGATTTCCAAAATGTGATCTTCTTGAGCTACACTAAATTCAAAAGGCAGTCTTCTGGAGAGTAACAGAAGTAAGACTACTGAAAGTCTGAATATACAAATGGACAATGACCAGACTATATATACAGGCAGAACTCTGATCCTGCAGCAACCTGCCCAGGAGACCAATTCATTATCTGTAACAATTTAGAAAACCAAACAATGATTCCTGTACCAATCAGCCCCAAATGGCCAGGTCTTTCCTAAGTTTTGATTCTGCTTCCAACTTAGGACCAGCCAGAGAAATCCAAACATGCATCCTGACTGACCACTCAGGACGCCCTGCGTCTTGTCGGCCGTCCTGCAGCTTCCCCATGCCAACAACCTTCAATCGGGGCATACATGATGATTGCCCCTTTCCCACTGTAAAACTTTCCCACTCCTCTGTCTGCTTTGGAGCCTGCCAAAATGCAAGTGACAGCGGCTGATTCTCTTGTTATAGCAAACTCTGAATAAATAGCCTTTGCCTGTTCTAATTTGGTTGATCTTCATTTATTTTCACACTGCTGTTACTTCTAATCAATCTTTTTTTCAATACAACTCAAATAGGACTCTCTGGGTAGGACTACCTTCCCCAGAACCCTCTCACAGTGGTGTCATTTCTCATTCTCTTCCCTGGGTATTGAACTGCTGACAGAGGTCTGCTCCTTGCTCCCTAATGTCATTTCTAGGACTTTCATCTGCCACTATTACCCCATTTCTTTTCATCTGAGGTTCAGATAATCCATTGAGGCTACCTTATCCCCACTTCCAACATGAGCTACTTACTGGCTTCCATGACCCACTTCTGTCTTCCATGTTGCAGGGAGTATGTTTATATTCTCTGACTGAATTGTCTAATGAGGAAGCCATGATCCTGTGTGGCTCTTAAGTACTTCAAATGTAGCCAACTAAATTGAGATGTGCTAAATTTAGTGTGAAATAAACATTGAATTTTGAAGACTTACTACAAAAGATAAAAAGAGTGTAAAATATCACAGTATTTTTATATGAATGGCAATTCAATTTTTCGTTAAATAAAATGTTACTTAATTTCATCTATTAATAAAATTTTGACAGCTATTAGAAAATTTAAAATTACCTATGTGATACACATTACACGTTTATTGACCAATTTCTATATGGATATCCTGTCATCACTTTGAAAATTCCATGTCCAAAATGAAATTATCATTTTGCGCTCAACACCAGTTCTCTTTTCTATTTCTGCCAATGGTGTCATAATTCAGCTTCCCATTCCTCATTCCCTAAAATCTGGATCTACTAAAATATACCAATGGCCTCCTAATTTCTAAATCAATTTTTTTCTTTTTCTTTAAAAAATATGTAACACTTCATAAATTTGCATGTCATCTTTGCACAGGGGCCATAATAATCTCCATACTATTCCAATCTTAGTATGTGTGTTGCTGAAGTGAGCACCTGATTTTTTTGTGATCCTTATTTTCATTAGCCTTTTTCGACTGCTTCAGGCAACTGAAATCCCCACTTTCTTAATAATCTTCCTCTTTTGACTTTTGTAACTCTGAGCCACTGCAGCTCGTATCCAATTTTCCTGCTTACCTTTCTCCTGTCACTGGTTTCTCTTCTTCTTCATACCCTAAGGGTTTAACCACATGCTCTACTTTGTCTCTTTTTACTGCCCCTTCAGATATTTCATTATGTATAATGACAACCATCGCATAAATGAAAATGATCAAATTGTCACCTCTTGACCTAACCCTTCTTTTTAGCTGCAGGACATCATCTGTAGTTATCTGCCAGATGATTTTATTTGAATATCCTGTCAGCAGCTTGAAAATTTTGTATCTAAAGTGAAATGCTTCATTTTTCTCTCAAAACCAGTTCTCTTTTCTATTTTCATGCTGGGGGTATCATAATTATCTTTATTATTCAGCTGGAAACCTCTGATTTAAGTTGAATTCTTTCCTTACTCCTAGCCTTGCCCATCCATTCAGTCATAAAAACCTGAAGGCTCTTCCTTACTAATGTCCCTTGTGTTCATTCCTTTTCTCTGGTCCCATGAATGAGTGTCCTCACATATTACGCAGAAAGCTGCTTCTTTCTGAACCTAGAGCACATGGGAATATAACATGGATATGAAATATCAAGATATGGGATGGAGAATGACAATGGCAGTTTCCTAGATAATTATTCCAAAGTGATTTATTCACAGTACTTTTTTTTTTTGCTGACAGATACCACTTTATTTCATTAATGAAACTAGTGGTTAAAAAAGTAGAGTTGTTCTTATATAGTCACATTCAGAGATGACATTCTTTATGTGAGGGTAAAGAGTTAGACATATAGGCAGAAAAAAAAGAGAGAATAAAAGCACAGGATGCACATTAGAAGAGTTGAAGAGAAGAGAAATTAGTCTCATCATTTAAATCACATTAACTGTGAAATACATTGCAGTCATTATGTTCTGAAATCTTTATTGAAGGATACATACTGGGACTGCCAAAATGGCTGTGTAAACACTAGGGATTTTGCATCATTGACAACATTTTTAGCTAGCATTTTGTTGCTTTGGATTTTAAGCTCTCCTTTCCTACTTCCTCCCCCCTTTTTTGATAGAAAAGTGTTTCTGCAGAGACAAAAACTACTTCATGCATTCTTTTTACTGCTTTGATAGTTTCCATGTAATTTATTTAATTATTTATTTTGGCCACAGAAAGACACTCTATAATTCTCAAAGATATGAAGCAAAAAACTGCAAGGAAGAAAAGCATAAAAGTCTTTGCGTGGTCTTAGATAGAAGTTACTTGGGCAATTTAAATAAATAAAAACACAATATAATATAAAGTTGTATTGGAGTTTGGGTAGGCTGGTCAAAGATGAAAATGCCAAGAAACTGTATGCCTTGCTTGGTTCCTGCCATTGACACAAGACACATGATTCGGTTCTTTCAGGTTCTCCAAAACACTTCAGACAGATTGTTCCTTTCAGGGCATCTCCCAGTTAAAGCTTTTGCTTCTTTGTTGTTTAAATCTGTGACATTATTTTGATGGTATCTATCTTAGTTAAAGAATCAATGAGTACAAGGCCAGGCTTAGGCAAAGCTATGTTATAATTTTGATTTTACTGTACTCATCCTTGTGTTTCCGCCTTCCAATCAGTCTACCATTACTCTCTTTTTTATCTTTTTTCTGTATTTTTTCATCTTTTCCTGTATTTTCAAGGAGAGATGTTCCTTATATATCATTCAGTTATGCTTTTGTTTAAAGACTTGGTATACATAAATATAACTTAAAGGAGCTAATTTAAAATGCAGGTTACAAGTCACTAGTCACACAGATGCTGATTTAATAAACCAGGGATAGGATTTTTAATAAGTTCACTAGTTACCGTGAGGTTGCAAGATCATCAGCAACACTGGCTTAGTGAATTTAAGAAAATGTCTTCTCCTCTCTAAATTATAGTGTGTGTGTGGGTGTGTGTGTGTGTGTGTGTGTGTGTGTTTATATATTTACTATTTTTTATTGTAGAACACAAGTTTTATGTGCTTGGAATTTCAGATTTCAAAAAGTGTGGGAAATATTTAGGGACAGAGGAATTAAAAACCTACTTGGCATGTGAAGGAGATGCCGATTTAAATAAAAATTAAAAGTATTAGAATGGTGTTAAAATGTGTTTCCTCTGGAACGCTTATTTGCTTATTTATTTATTTAAATACCTTAAGTAGAACAATCAGGGGCCTCTCTTGCCTGTATAACCAATCAGTGGAATGGCGAGGCTACAACTAGCCAAGTGAAGAGTTGGGCAGGATCCCATACTTACTTGCTCTTTCATCTTTTCATTACTTTAGAGCAAAAGAAAAATTATTATTGAACTTTCTAGCCTTCCTTTTTTGTTGTGGTAAAATATGCATAATATAACATTTACCATTTTAACAATTTTTCAAAATGTATTTTTTTTGACATTAAATGTATGCATGTGTGGTATGGTATGATCATTGTCTGCAGAACTTTTCATCTCCCCTAACTGAACCCCAGACCTCTTAAACGTTAATTTTCCAATCCTTCTTTCCCCCAGCCCCTAGCAATCACTATTCTACTTTCTGTCTCTAGGAATTTGACCACTTTAGTTTCCTCACATAAATGGAATCATGCACTATTTGTCCTTTTGTCATTGACTTATTGCACTTAGCAAAATATCATCAAAATTCTGTGTTGTAGCATATGTTGGAATTTCCTTCACTTTTAAAACTGAATAATATCCATTATATCTATAGGCCACATTTTGTTCATCCATTCATCATTGATGGACATTTGGATGGCATCCATCTTTGACTATTGTGAATAATGCTGCTAAGAACATACTAATATCTGTTTGAGTGAGAAACCCCTTTTTCTAATTTAGAAAAAATACCACTGTAAGTCCGTTTCTGTGATTTTTAGATACACAGAGTTTCTTCATCCTCAGTCACCTATTCATAAAGTAGGTATGATGCTATCCTTTGCTTGCAGAACACAAAAATCCCTGGGTGGTTGGTCTGCTGCATTATTATTTATTCATCTGTTCTGACACAAATGACATACTTGTTCAACAGACGGTGAAGTCTGCAAGTAAAATACCATTCCAGAATTGAAGTAGAGGTTTTCCAACCAGTGACCTGGAACCAATCCATATACAGTAGTACCCCAGTATACATAATACAGAGGTATAAGATAAAAATAAAAATACATCAGAGATCCCATTAAACCTGTAGCAGACTTATTTTCGGCTCAGTTCTTTCTGCCTTTGCAAGAAAGAAGGGAAGGAAGTTTTATCAATGGTGCAAAAACAGAAGCACTGAGTATTAGGTGAATGTGGTTTTTGTTTTTTGTTTTAAAGAGATAAGGATAGATAGACAAGAGAGTCAGAGCCTTTGCTGGATCATTGGGTTGAGGAGAAATCAAGGTAGGTGTGAAAGAATGTCACTTTGGAGTATCTCCTCTGGGAATGTTTTTCTGACACTCCCCCAGTCCATGTTAGTACACTCACAACACCCTATCAATAGCTCCTGACAGCACTTCTCTCCTTAGTTTGAAAGGAAATAAAGCATTCTCCTAGTCTTCTTGGAGTTTGCACCCTGGTTATAGATAAGTGAAACAGTTCAATAAAAACAAACAACCAAGAAATAAGAGATATAACGAGTGACATAGACAACGATGCTTTAGAGGAAAGGATAATTGATAGGGGCTGATGCATTTGGAAGTCAACTCAGTTAGCAACTGGAGTGGGGAGGGCTTGAGCCAGAATTGGGAAAACAGGGAAGACCTGGATGGGCAAAGAGAAGGAGAGGTTCCCTGATCATTAACTTGTAGAATTAGGCCAAAAACAAAAGAAAAAACTTGGGCAGGTTTGTTGAGGGGGGAGCGTGGGAATTATAGAATGTTCTTTCTCAAAAAAAGGGAAAAAATTGAAAAGCTTCCTTTTCTTAAAATTTTCTTGAGTTAACTAGATATCACAGCTTGACGAAATTATCTCTTTTCAAGGAGTTATTATAGTTTAACCATCTCTTTCAGCTGTGTAAATTGGGCCAACTTGTGTACAACTCGTAGGTTAAATTCAGAGTGTATTTCAAACTAGCAGTTTGGGGTTTGGCAAAACTGGGTCATTAGATTCATTGATAACTTTATGCAGAGGTTGCCAGAGGAGTTAAGAACTTAAAGGATTTCAGGATTCTTTACATTTGGTGAACGTATTTGTAGTCTTGCAGTTTCCTCTTATCTCCAAATCTGCAATTCTGAAGAGCAGCTTGCGTAATGTGCACAGTAAATAGTCACTAAAGAGCAATTAGATCAAATAACCATTGAACATTTAATGAAGAGGGAGTTTATACATTTCCCTAAAGTAATTAACATTCCCTTTCCTTGTTTTGTTTAAATTTTGTTTTTACCTAAATTACCTTAATGCTGCCCTTAGTGAAACAGTTTAAAATAAGAGTTGCTGGAATCGAGTCTTTCTTGATTAAGTGCTAGAAATACTGAGGTTAATTAGACCAAATCTGTATCTGGAACTGTTGAGTACAGATCAGTGGTCCTGATGTTTTCCAAGGAATCTTTTCTCATGCCTCACAGAAGGCCTGGATTTTAACACGTGGAGGTCTGCACCATCTTCGGTGGAGCTCCATTTATACATACATGTTTGTAAAAATAAATCACACAGAGACCTAATCATTTGGAAGCATTATCTTGGAACTCCTTTTTTCTTCCATTTTGCCTTAGAAACAGTTGTTGCATCACCAGACGTGGAGCTGAGGCAAGGCTCAGCAGAAATGTACTGAAAGTCCAACCTTGAGGTAAAAAAGAAACAAGAATTTATAAAAACCAAAATGTTCACAACCCCTGAACAGGGTGTCAAACAAGTGAGATAAGCTCCTGTCATCAACAAATAACATTTCTTGCAAAAACAATGGCTCTCAAACTTTTTGACCATTTTCCAATGGAATAAGAACTTGGAAATAACAATGAAGCCTCCTGTCAACTGCTGTTCACCCACCCACATCTCAGGAGTGAATTTCACATAGCTGTCTTAGCAATGGAAATATGAATGACTCCTATTAGAACCATATTTCATTGTCTTAAAGACCAGTGCAGAATTATAGACCCAAAATACTGCTGGCACAAACATACATTGCTATAAACAATAGGATAATCAAACAACCTCAGCACACTGAATTGATAATATGGAACCTAAATGAAATCGTCTATATAATTAAAAAGCAAGAATTGCATCAATTAACACCAGAAGCAATTCATTCATTCAGCTCCCCCCTACACACATGTACACACACACACACTAAACACAGCAGTGTGCAAGACAGGCTATGTGCTCTGTCCATAGTGGCGAGAATACCGACATGGTCACTGATCTTATGGAACTTAGAGTCTTCTGGGAGCCACAGACTTTAAATAATTTAATTAATTACAATTATGCTAAGTTGTGTGGGATAAAAGTACAGTATGTTATGGTTATGATGATATGTAATGTCTGTAAGGTAATTTGGAAGATGTAACATGTAATCTTTATACTGTGAAAGCTAAATAGGCTCAGAGGTGGGGGAAAATTCTAGTACTAAGCCAGTTTTAGTTTCTTATAACTAAATGTAAGTAATGTTTGATAAATCATCTAGGTTACTATTAAGTGGTTCACAAGTACACAAAAATAAGTGCATATGGCATTTTGTGCCATTTATCTAGTCCTTATCAACCAAAGAAGGAACTCACAATTTTTTTTTTTTTTTTTTTTTTGCGTTGGAGTCTCACTCTGTCGTCCAGACTGGAGTGCAGTGGCCGCTCCCAATCACCGCAGCCTCGACCTGCTGGGCTCCGGCGATCCTTCCGCCTCAGCCTTCCAAGTAACTGGAACTACAGACGCGCGCTACCACACCCGGCTAATTTTTGATTTATTGCAGAGATGAGTCTCGCCAAGTTGTCCAGGCGGGTCTTGAAACCCGCGGGCTCAGGCA
>NW_007255482.1:230968-241068 GCF_000164805.1 Carlito syrichta
AGGGCAGAAAAGCTCCCACTGTGGGACGGGACCCAAGGGGGTTGCTGTGGTTTTACATTTTTAAATGTTGACATATAAATAAAAAGCAAACTCATCTTCTGTGACATGTGAAACTTATGTGAAATTCAAATGTCTTCCTACACACACACACACACACACACACACACACACACACACACACACACACCCTCTATTGGTTCTTTTTCTCTGGAGAACTCTGACTAATAAAGAAAGATTTTAAAGTTGGGACTGGCAGCACTGCTAAGAAGGAAGTCTTTTAATTTGCTATAATCTAGGCCAGGAGTCAGCAAATTTTTTCTGTAAAGGAACAGATAGCAGATATTTTAGACTTTGCAGGTCACAAGCTGTCTGTAGCAACTACTTGACTGTGCCACTGTAGCCCAAAAGCAGCCACAGAACACAAGTAGCACAAACACAAGTTTAACCTGTGTAACTGTGTTACAATAAACCTTTATTTCTAGACACTGAAGGTGGTATGGAGGCACCTTGGAAGATATCAGTCTTTTTTTCTCTTAAGGCCTTTAACTGATTGGACGAGGCACATTCACAGTATGGAGAGTAAGCTGCTTTACTCATTTAAATGTTAATCTCATCTAAAAAAAGCTCTTCACAGCAACGTCTAAAGTGGTATTTGACCAAATATCTAAATACAATGGCTTAGCCAAGTTGACAAATACATACGTACATATATATATATAATTTTTTTAACCTCGGAAACTGTCACACTCCTAGAAACAGAGAGGCCATTTTGGGTATGTTGTGCATTACAACATTAGGAGAGTGTTCCTGTCTCTAAAATATGCCAAGTATGCACTGGGCCTGCGTGATCAAGTGGAGCTGAGACAGGTGACATATAAAATGAATCATACATAATGTTTTCTTTTTTAAAAAAAAATTTTTTTTTTAAAGGCGTGGGGTACAATTCAGGGTTAGGTATACAAACGTTCATTATGCAGGTACCCTTGTTGATGAGGTGTGCCCCTCCTCCCCTGGCAGATTCCTACTACTGCCAATCCTGCCTCCCCCCATCATTTTTTCTTAGTAGCTCTTAGAAATAAGAGCTCCAGAGTAATGACCAAAACTCTTGTTTATCAGTAACCAATGACTAGGATGAGTGCAGACAGTAAGGTCAACAATATGCAGTTGATGTTGGGTAAAAGTAATGAAAGATTATTTTTAAAATGTGGCATGCTAATTCTTGAAGGGGAAAACTTGACTGTATGGATATACAATTAAGCAATTGCAGTGAAAAAATATGGTTCTGAGATTTTGGAAGAGGCATTATCTCAGTGATCTGAATTTCCTTGGAGTTTTTCCCTGACTGTTTAGGAAATAAGATGAAAATGAACTTATTTAAGAATTCAGGAGGCCTGACCTCAGACTTTGGACATCTAACAGACTCTGAGACCTGCTGCCTTCTGGTAGATGCTTCCAGATCGTTGGCAATGTGAGCCTGGGGGAATGGAAGGAATCTATTTGAGCTCCGATACTTTCTCTGACAGTTGACCTCTAAGGAGACCCTTAATCCTTTCTGACTAGAGAACCCTTTGGCTTTACCACTCAGTGGGCCATTGTCTCAGTGCATCTGCTTTCTTCTCTGAGCCTAAATTACAACATCACACCCTGAGAGTTGGAGTCTTATACCGGAAAAGGAGCAATCATCAGACTGGTCTCGGAGTCCACCCTTGGAATTTCTGTTTCGCCTTTTCTCTTGGCAGCCCTACTTCTCACTTTACTGTTCACTTTCCCTGAGCTCTCTTTTAAGTGATCCAAACTGAGATTGCCTTTAGACCTATGGATATCTCAGCCCCAAAATAGATGCCAACTCTATTTCTCCTTTAGTGTCAAGCCTGCTCTACCCTAGGCCTAAGCCTACCCTCCAAATACTCTGATGTAAAATTTATTTTGTTCTGTTTCATCAATCAAAGCACATTTCAACAATGACGAAGTTTGATGTAGTCAGGATATTCAGCTAGCATTTATTAATTACCTACTATTTATCAAACACTTTACTTTTATTTGAACCTTATGGCAACCGGTAAGTAAGGCATTATTGTATCATTTTATTGGTCAAGAAACTTAAGCTCTGTGAGGTTAAAAACATTGCTCAAGATTGCACAACATGTTAAAGGGCAGATCCAAGGTTGTGAATTCAGGCTTGTTTGATTCCAAAGTCTATGTTCTTTCTCCTGTGCCATGGTGTCTGACGAGATCAACTTCAGCTTTTGAGTTCCCATTATCTAATGTCTTAGAGGACCAGTTAACACAACTTGTTGATATGCAAAGCCATCATCTATGCAACTTTGTCAGCTGTATGTTTTTTTGGCACTTAGAGTGGAATATGGCAGATGTCAGGAAGCAACAGGCATCTGCTGTTGCCAGAAATCGGCACCCACACAAACATCAGTTGCCTAAATGTTTTCTTTCATATATCCTGATATTTCACAGAAGTACACCATCTGCTCATTGAATAGATAACCAGAATATGTCTGAAGCACTTTTTCTTAAGTTATCTCTCTTTTTATAATATATTACTTTGGTTCTTATGCATACTTAATCCAATCCTTACACAAGTACATAATATCTGCCAGCTTATCCGCCCATAACGGAAGGGGGTGTATGTAAAATGGATTAAATATGAGAAGCAGAATAGGTGGAGATTAAAAGCTCAGGCTTTGGTGTTTGACAAATAGCATTTTAAACACTTAGCATAGTGACTATCTCATAATAAGAACTTAATAAATGCTAGATAATTTTATTAATACTTATTTTTTTCTTTCAGGACTTTCTACCTTACTGTGAGTGAACTAATAATAATCCAGCCAATTTAGTTGATCTTTTATTCTGCTTTATGTAGCATGTAAATTTTAAGCATCAAACTAAGCTCTCCATTCTTTTATTTCAAAATATTTATAGAATATCATATATTTTCTAGTGGATGCACAAATTGTTTTTCTAGTTGGTGAGCAAAAACACAAGGTGCCTGCACCCAGGGTCTTAGAGTCTAGTGAGAGAGAGAGAGTAAGTAAATAACCACACACATATATATGTATGTATAATTGCAGCAGGGAGTTGAAAACAAGTAGGGTGGTGGGTTTGTGTTGGGAGTGGGGAATTTGACTTCATGCATGACATTTGAATTGAGATTTGAAAGATGAGTAGGATCTCACTAAAGGAAGACAAGTGGAAGGGTAAAATATTCTGGAGGGATGGTGTCCATTACTCCTCCTTTTCTCTTCCTTTCCTCCTTCCTCAGTTACTCAAAACTCATGACAATGCCAAAGGTAATGTGTAAAACACTGAAATTCTTTCATGCTGGTTGATAAAGAGTTCTGTTCCTAGCTTTTTCAGTGAATCCTTTCCAGTTCTCCCCTGACCTTGGTTGTCCCAGATTCTCCCCCAGAATCCACCAGATTTCCCCACAATCAGCAACTAAATGGTTGATGTCTGCATAAAAAGTGTCCTCTAGGAACTCTTTTTTCACTAAAACAGGCTGGAGTTTATCCTAGGTTGATGCTGGTGCCATATTAGTTGTGAAGCATTTTTGAATGTTACTCATTGACACGATACCAAGAGTTCAATCTCTATTTCACCTCATGGGAGAAATATGAAGAAGTGATAAAATGATCTACGTCAATCTCAAGAACTATTTACTTTTCTTTAAATTGTTTCAATTTGCTTATAGTTTTTAGTTTATTATCTATAACCTTTGACACCAACAACAGAAATACTATCTTGTCTTTTGATTGAATTGCTAATCATCTGATCTTAATTCCTTCACTCCCTGTGAGTATATTTTACTTTTGTGTTGCTTATTTTAATGACAGAGCCATAGAAATAGTAATCTATTCATGTAGGATCCGAGCACTTAATTCATGGCACCGACAAGCAATTTTAACAAGAGAGAGATTTATTAGCCAAGGTTCAGCCAGCCAGGACTGCTCACCAGACTTGCAAGTCTCAAGGCGAGGGTCCCGAACTGCAGCAGAGGCTGTCCTTAAGTAGGCCAAAGCCCACCCAAACTACAAGGCTGTTACAATTTAAATTCAAACAGAGCAAAGCCCACCAGAGATTAAGATGGCCTAAGCCCGCCATAATTCAAACAGAAAAGCCCACCAGAATTTGAGAGGGGCTTATCATATCACATCACACCATGCCAGCAGGGTTCACAGAAGCAGAAAAAAGTTGATTAGTTTATCTAACATAGCCACATGGGGTTTCCAAGTAGGGCGTCCTTTCTAGGGTTTACAAGAATTACTAAGAATTGTTAGGGGAGAGGTCACAGCACACAGTTTCAGCACACACAATATATGAGGTTATAGTTTCATTACATTACACACAATTCATTATATTTTACACTATCCTTCAAGTAGAGTTTAAAATGTATAGATCTAATCTCAGTAGAAGGTTAGCAAAGAGCATAACTTCCAATCTGCTTCTTGAGAATTAAATGCACAGTCTTAGTTAGCAAATAAAAAAGACTGTTGTTCTTCATACTGCTTTGGAAATTAAGAACTAACTCCTATGGTTGAACTGAGAAATCAGCCAGTTAAAACACTATTCGTTTTATTATTGCCTGTATATATGAATGTCAAATCTAGATGAAAATTGGGTCATAGCCACTAAATTGTCATGATTTCCACAGATGTCTAAATGAGGGATGATGCTTTTAGAGCATGTGAATGAACTTCTCTAAGGTCTTTGCTGAACTATCTCTGGAAATAGGGGATTCTTTTTCAACTCCTGCATGTTAACTGTGTTTGATTTGTTCAGTTTTCCTTTATGAAGAAATCAGGCAGCAGCCTTTCCTTTCCATATGTTTTGTATGCTGGCTACCTAATTTGCCACCAGTTTTAAAAAATAAACTATATCAGTAATTACTTCAAAGTTTTTACCTGAGCTAATAAACTTCAGTCTTAGCCAGCAACTTCTCATTTGTAACGACAAACCACACATATACCTAGAGAATAAAGACTGCTGCACAGATAGCCTTTGTCACTGAAAAAAATAAAAAATAATAATAATGTCCAGGGCCACCTGGAAGCAGAGGGCATCTTTCATTTCTACATCTCCACATGGCATGGGATTTATTTTTTATTTATTTTTGTTTTTTAAATTTTTTATTTGAAAGGTGTGAGGTACAATTCAGGGTTAGGTATACAAATTTTCATTATGCAGGTACCCCTGTTGATGAGGTGTCCCCCCTGCTCCCGGCAGATTCCCACTACTGCCAGACATGGGATTTTAATGCAGTAGTTATCTTAGTGTTTGATGCTGATGAGTTAACTCCCATCTAGCAAATACATAGCAGTTATATTTTGGTAGGAAAAAATACAGAACATCACAACAGAAGTTTTGAAGACTTTTGGAAGTTTTATTTAGATAGTAAAATATATTTCATAATAACAGACCTGGATAATGAGGCATGAGGAAATGTGTCTGTCTCAAAGAAAAAAGCAAACAGCGAAAAGCTTCTTACTCATCACCAGGAAAAGAGGAAACAAGAGAAGCAGCACCACTGGTGGAGCATCTACCTTCATTTGGAAGAAACGTGCTATTATGGGCAGCCAGTTCTGGCCATCCGTCCTAAGATAGATGGGTGGTGAAGTTACCAGTCTATTCAGAATCTGACAGGGTCAGCTTGTAAATCTACTCATGATCCTGTGAGTATCACGACATCATAAATAATGGAGCTTGGAGGAATTAATTCATTTGGTTAATATTTATTGAGCATTTATTATTTTAACTGGCACTGTCCAGGCATTGAAGGTAAAGCAGTTAACAAGTCACCCTAGGTCTCCATACTCAAGAAGGTTATTATCAAATACATTATACATGTGATTTCAGACAAATGCTATGAAATGAAGACCAAGGCATGGGGATCGCAAATGAAGGGTTGAGTTGTTTTAGATAGGGTAGTCAGGAATTGCTCTTTGTGGAAGGTACCTGAATGATATGAAGTTGTTAAACATGTAAATGTCATTAGGAAGAGTATTCCATGCAAAGAGAAATAACAGTGCACAGGGCCTGAGTGAGTTCACGTATTAGGGGAACAGCCAGAAAGCTAGTGGAGTAAGTTAGGGAGGGCGGGTAAAGATGAGATGGAAGGCAGGGTCAGATCACGGGGGGCGGGGCGGGGAGATGGGAGGTCAGGCCTCAGTAAAAACTTTGGCTTTTATTCCAAATATGTTGGGAAACCATTGGGGGGCTTTGGATAGAGAGAGGGGGCAATGTGATAAGCTCTATGTCTTAAAAAATGATTAGTCAGACATAAGATCAGACCATGGAAGGAAAGTGGAAAAGCAAAGTAGGGAAGCCAAAAAAGGAGACAATTGCAGAACTCTAGGTATGGATGAAGAGGAAGATGCACTAGGTGAGTGGTAGCAGCAGAGTGGTGAGGAATGGTTGAACTCTGAATGTATTCTGATGGCAGACCTAAGAGGACCTGCTGGCGGGATATGAGGTGCAAGGAAGACAAAAATCAAGTATGTTTCTTTTGATTTTTAACTTGAGTAACTAGGCCAATGTTGGCACCTCCCTCCTATAAACTAAGAAATCAATCTCAAGAAGGATACCGTTATTAGAAATTATTATCCACTATACTTGAAAAGACCCTCAAGGTTTCTTAATCTCTGTCATCACTAGTCACCCAAATCTGTCAGGTTACTCATCATCAAGGGACATGGTTCTGAAGCCAGACTGGATTCAAATTTTGGCTCTACCACTTACTATATGTGTGACATTGATGCATTACCCTCTCTGAGACTCAATATCCCCCTCTGGAAAATGGGAACGAAAATAATGATACTTACCTTATTGAGTTTGTGTGGCAATTATTCTCTGAGTTCACATATATCTCTTGGAAAAATATGGCTTTTGGTTATTATTCTCTAAGTTAGTTGTTATTATCACACAGACTTTTCTGCCCATGAGCCATGCTTATGTCTTAGAGACTATTATTGCCAATAATGGAGTACAATCTGTATGGAGCTCTAGAAGCTTCATTTAAATCTAGGAATCTTCTAGGCTATTTAGTTCTAACAATTTTAACTTCTTTGAAAAAAAATTAACAGATGTGGAATGTAAGCCACAGAGAGGTTAAGTGAGTTGACTGAGGTCACAGAATTAATTAGTGGCTAAGCTAGGATGTCTATTTGGATCGTTTTTATTGCATTTTGACATCTCTACCTTTCTTTTAATGTGAATTTCTTTAGTTTTCTGTATTTTATCAAATTTCATATTCCTATCTATAAGGATAGTTAAAGATCTTTGAAATGTTGTTGGTAATTACCAGAACCTACCATGCATACATTGTATTTGACCATTTTTGAGCTATATAGGCCACATAGGCTCAGAAATGTATAAATTCATTGGGCATTACATTTGTTTCCACTAGTTTTGTTTTTAGCAATGACAAGACTCAGAAGTTCAATAATATGTTACTCACTTCAGTAAGAGAGAATTAATAAGCAAGTTATTTGGGAAATACACTCTAAGAATACTATTTCATGATGCCTTGAGCAACACAGGAAAAAGTAAGGAAGGAAAGCAAAATATGTTCACATTGTAATGACACTGTCCGGCAGGGGGGGAGGGGGGTTGGAAATAAATATGTTCCTGACATAATTTCTTGTTTGAATCCTACTTCTAATTAGTTGTGCTATATCAAAGAAGTCACTCAACCTCCCTGCACCTTAGTGCTCTGCATAAAAAATGAGAGGAGGGGACCAGACAATCTTGGGATCTGTGCTATCACTGGACCACTAAGGTAAGGATTAACTGATCTTGTCACCGTTTTTATTCTTGTTCACTGAGTTTTATTCAAAGGAGTCCTCTGTAGAATCATTTGAAAAATATTGGCTATAGATAGTTTAGGAATTGAAGGAAAGAGTTAAAAATAGAATAAAATAAATGGATTTCTCTGAGCAAAAGGAAGTCATCAGTTTCACAGAATCAGAGGCCTGGTATTAGGAATGAGCAGCAGGGTGATTTTAAGAGCTCTTCTTGGGAAATTTCGTGACTATCAGACTCAACATTAATCTAACCTAATGCTGTGTCCTGCCCTGACCTTGCGTGCTATTTGTAGTTACAGTCTCTAGAATCTGCCATTTTCTTCCCAAATCCAGCCTAGACTTTATTTGTCTGCACATTTCCATGAAGTGTACTACGTCAGTCTTCCTCTACACGTGCTTCACCTGTTTGTGTAAGGGGGCCCTAACTGGTTACTTCTACTAGAAGCCTTCATCTGGCACACCTGTTTTTACTGTTCTCTATCAGGCTGCCTGGGTACATTGTAATGATTGCACTTTCTTTCACTGTGCATAGTCAAATTTGTCTCCCAGTCTGCTCATTAGGTGGGCCCTTTTAGTCCCTAGATTCTGCCATCCTTGCTGGAACTTCTGAACCCAATTGTGACAACAGGACCCCAGGCTTTTCACCTTCCCCATTGTTCTAGGTCTGCGGAGGTTGGACCATTCACCAGCACTTTCCGGCACCACCTCTAAGGCTGCTCATTCATCATGAGCTCTATGGTCTACAGGTTCATTCTATTTTCAGAGCCCAGAACCACTAGTGCTATCCTAAGGAAATCAGGTATTATCCCCTAACACCTTAGCCATCCATTCCATTTTCCTTACTCTCCGGGAAGCAGTCACTTACTGCTTGTTTCAGTAGTCAGATGGCAGGTTTGGCATATTGTCAAGGGTAGAATCAGGGCCTCTGATCCACAGACTACTGTTTTTTTTTCAAGGATGCTCCCTACTGATTTGAAATGATATATAACTAATTTATTCAATGCATTTATTATATTATTCTAAGACAAACTATATGCAAAGCATATGCATTAGACTGGGGTTAAAAATAGTAAAAAAGGCACATAACATTCCTAGTAAAATCTGAAGTATCTAGAGGACTTGTAAGTAGTTACAGATACTCTACATATGTCTTCCTTAGAGCACATATGCAAATTGAGTCATAGAAATGGTCCTAAACATGCCTTAGGTGTCCCAAATAGATATGCAAGCTCCATTGGTTACATTTTCATTGATTACATGAAAGTCCAAAGAAATGAATAAAATTGTCATGTAGATTACATGTGATAGGTACTCAATAAGAATTTGTTATATAAACATATTAATAACCACATGTTTTTATAAATGATCATGGTCGGGTTCACTACCATGAAAGTCAAAATAGAAGAATTGAGTAGCTGTGTTTTGCAAACACATCGGAAAAGTCCAATTTTGTATATTCTGCAGACTTCAGGCTTTTTAGATTTTGAGAGGTAACTCCATTGCCAAAGCCTGTAGCCGAGAAGCCAGCAGGAAAATTCCACACTGACCAGACCAAAACAATAATATTTCTGTTACCCATGTAAAATATGTCATGACATTAGCTGTTGGCAAGGGTTTTGGATGAGATTGGGAAACATTGCTGACAGTAGAAAAAGTACTTTTATATTTTTGCTTTGACCCAAATGAAATTTAGGTGGCTAACTTAAAAATGATTCATGTTTACTTTGAGTATTGATTTATGCATTATTTAGTGCTCTAAATATTTATATTCCTTCAATCTTCAAATGTTCTTAAGTGGTTCTTATGGTGTAATGGAAAGAAAATAGAGTCAGATGTGAATTTAAATTCTAGTCTTACTACTTATTACAAATTATTTAATCTCCTTGGCTTTTCATTTTTCTTCTGTAAAATGGGGATAACAATAATAATAATAATAATACCTAATTCATAATATCTTTGAAATACTGGGTATAAAATATCCAGTATAGTGCTTGACACATAATAAATGCTAGTAAATATTAGTTATTTATATTAATATACCTTATATATAATATATTCTTATAATTTGTTATGAATAAATGAATGAAAAAATGAATAACTTCAATATCACAGGACCTCAGGAGTATTTTACCATTTATTAAAATTTTATTCAGTTCTTTTTTCATAGATTCAACATATACATTTTGTGTGTGTGTGATTATGTATCTTCTTTCTTTCTTTTTTTTTTAATCAATATTTTTATTATGATTTTGTGGGGTACAGTTAAGGGTTAGGTGTACAATTACG
>NW_007255482.1:241088-241858 GCF_000164805.1 Carlito syrichta
GCTGCGATAAACATACGTGTGCAGGTATCTTTTTTATAGAGTGATTTGAGGTCTTCAGGGTATATTCCCAGTAGGGGGATTGCGGGGTCATATGGAAGGTCGATTTTTAGAGCTTTTAGGAATCACCACACTGCTTTCCACAGAGGTTGCACTAGTTTACACTCCCACCAACAGTGTAGAAGTGTTCCCTTTTCACTACACCCTCTCCAGCAGCTGTTATTTTTTGAGTTGTTGATAACTGCCATTCTGACTGGAGTTAGGTGGTATCTCAGTGTGGTTTTGATTTGCATCTCTCTGATGATTAGTGAGGTTGAGCATTTCTTCATGTGTTTGTTGGCTGCTCGGATGTCTTCTTTTGTGAAGTGTCTGTTCATATCTTTTGCCCACTTTATAATGGGGTTGTTTGTTTTTTTCTTTTCAGCACATTTTAGTTCCTTGTAGATCCAGGATGTTAAGCCTTTGTCAGACCTGGAGTTGGCAAATACTTTTTCCCAGTCTGTAGGCTGTCTCCCTGCTCGCTTGATGGTTTCTTTGACTTTGCAGAAGCTTGTCAGTTTAAAAAGGTCCCACTTGTCTATCTTCTCTCTTATGACCTGTGAGTTTTTGGTTTTGTTCAGGAATTGGATGCCAGTTCCGATTTCCATGAGGGTATTTCCTTCCTTTTCTAAGGTTCTTATGGTATGAGGTTTTACATTTAGGTCTCTGATCCATTTGGAGTCAAACTTTGTGCATTGGAGATAGATAGGGGTCCTGTTTCAATCTTCTGCATG
>NW_007255483.1:0-5576 GCF_000164805.1 Carlito syrichta
AGGTGTCCATGTCTTTGTGGGTTTTGGGGGGACTTTGTTGGTGTCAATGTTTATTTTTATTCCACTGTGGTCCGAAAAGGTGCATGGCAGAATATCAGTCCTTTTAAATTTTGCTATACTGGATTTGTGTCCAATTATGTGTCGATCTTAGAATATGTTCCATGTGGTGATGAGTAGAATGTGTATTCTGTGGTCTTTGGATGGAGTGTTCTATAGGTATCAATTAAGTCCATTTGGTCCAGAGTCTCATTGAGGATCCGGATCTCCTTGCTGATTTTTTGTCCTGATGATCTGTCTAAGGTTGTGAGTGGTGTATTAAAGTCCCCAGTTATTATGGTGTTAGAGTCAATGTCTTTCTTTAGTGTTCCTAGAAGTTGCTTTATGAATGTTGGTGCGCCTATGTTGGGTGCATATATGTTTAGGATAGATATTTCTTGTTGATGGAGTGAACCTTTTATCATTATGTAGTGGCCCTCTGTATCTTTTTTAATTTTTGATAGCTTAAATGGTATTTTGTCTGAAATTAGGATCGCGACTCCTCCTTTCTTTTGTGTTCCATTCGCCTGAAAATTTGTTTCCCATCCTCTTACTTTTGTATAACTTCTTTGGAGAAATATCCATTAATTTTTTTTTTCCCTTTTTAAAACTTGGGCTGGTTTTCTTTGTTGTTAAATTCTAAGATTTAAAAAATTTATTCTATATATTAATTTCTTATCAGACACATAATTTGTAAATAATTTGCCCAATTATGTAGGCTGCCTTTCATTTTCTTGATACTGTCTTTCAATGCACAAAGTTTTAAATTCTGATGAAGTAGAATTTATCTGTTTTTGTTTTGTTGCTTGTATTTTTGGTAACATATGTAAGAATCCATTGCTAAATTTGATGTCGTGAAGATTTATTTCTATATTTTATAGTTTTAGCTTACCTTTAGGTCTTTGATCCTTTTGAGTTAATTTTTGTATATATATTTCTATGAAGTGAAGGAACGATGTCATTCTTTTGCATGTGCGCATACATTTGTATTAGCACTATTTATTGAAAAGACTATGTTTCTCCCATTGAATGGTCTTGAGACACTTGCTGAAAATCAATTGCCATAGATGTATGAGTTTATTGTTGGACTGACAATTCTAGTGCATTGATTTATTTGTCTTAAATATGCCAGTACTACAACTACAAAATTTATTATGGCTTTGTATTAAGTTCTGAAATTGAGACATATGAGTCTTTGAATTTTATGCTTGTTTTTAAAGATTGTTTTGGCTCTCTGGGCTCACTGGTACTTCCATATGAATTTCTGGATCAGCTTGCCCATATCTGAAAAGAGACAGAAGTTTTGACAGAGATTGAATCTATGGATAGATTTGGGTAGAACTGCCATGTTAATAATAAGTCTTCCAATCCATAAGCAAAAGGTGTCTTTTCCTTTTAAAAAAGTTTCTTTTAATTCTTTCAATGGTGTTTGTATTTTTCTATGTACAAATCTTACACTTCTTTGGTTAAATTTATTTCTGGTATTTTCTTCTTTTGGATGCTATTATAAATGGAATTGTTTTCTTAATTTCAGTGTTGAGTTATTCATTGCTAGTGTATAGAAATAAACTGAATTGTGTATGTTGATCTTTCATCTTGCCACCTTGCTGAGTTTATTAGCCCTAATAGCTTTTTTGATATGGATTCTTTCGAATTTTCTCTATATAAAATCATATCACCTATGAATATAGCTTACTTTCCCCTTCCAATATGAATCCATTTAAGTTTCTTTTCTACTTGTTTCGACTAGAGCGTCTAGTACAGTGTTGATTAGAAGTTACAAGAGTAGAAATCCTTGTCTTATTCCTGATTGCAAGAATTTTTTATTAAAGTATTATATTAGCTTTGAGTTTTCACTGGATTCACTTTGTAGAGTTGAATAAGTTTTCTTTCATTTATAGTTTATTGAGTGTTTTTTCCATCATGAAGGGTCTTGAAAGTCGTCAAAGAGTTTTCTGCATTGTGTGGACCTGGTTGTGCACTGCCCCCTCACTTTCATAGGTTGAAGCTCTAACACTCAATGTGACCTTTGAGCACAGGGCCCTTAAGAGAGTAATGAAGGTTAAATGAGGTCATAAAAATGAAGCTCTAATCCAATAGGATTTGAGTTCTTATAAAAAGAGGAAAAGATACCCGGAGTGTACAGACACAGAGGAAAGGCCATGTGAAGACTCAGCAAGAAGGTGGCTACATGCAAGCCAGGAAGAAAGGCCTCACCAGAAACCAACTCTGCTGATACTTCGATCCTGGGACTTCCAGTCTCTGGAATTGTGAGAACTAAATTTGTCTTGTTTAAGCCACACATTCTATGGCATTCTGTTATGGCAGCCAAAACAGATTAATACACATATCAATTAGGATCATCATATATTTTCCCGCTCTTTGTTCTATCAATTTCGTGCATTACAGTGTTTGACTTTTAATACATTGAATCAGCTACCCTTGCATTTCTGGGACAAATTCTACTTAGCCATGGTGTACAATCTTTTAAAACACTGCTAGATTTAGTTTGTTAATGTTTTTTAAACCACTTTGTAATGATTTACATATAAAAAGCTGTGTATATTTGATGTGTACAACTTGATGTGTTTGAGATAAGTATACACCTGTGAAACCATCACTATAATCAGTGGCAATAAACATGTATATTATCTCCAAAAATTCCCCCCTTTCTTTTTCTTTATTCATTTTTTGCTAGTAAGAGTACTTAACATAAAATTTAAACTCTTGGCAAACTTCTAAGTACACAATACAGAATTATTAAACTGTAGGAACTATACTGTAGACACTAGATTTACTCACCTTATATAATAAAGTTTGTGTCCTTTGACCAACACTTTCTCATTTCCCCTACTCCTCGGTCCCTGGAAGTCACCATTATACTCTCTGCTTCTATAAGTTTGACTATTTTATTATTTTATTTTTGCTAGATTGTTCTTTCTTGGGGTTTCTTCTGTCTCTGTCAGATGGTAACTGCCTTGCACATTTCCCTACTCACATGGAGTTTGACTATTTTAGATTCTTTATGTAAGTGGGACCATGTAGCACTTGTCTTTTTGTGTCTGACTTATTTCACACAGCATAATTTGCTCCAGGTTTGCCCATGTATCACAATTGGCAGAATTTCTTTCTTTGTTAAGGTAGAATACTATTTTATTGAATGTAAATGCCACATTTTGTCTTTATCCATTCATTTCTTGATGAGTGTTTAGGTTGCTTCCATGTGTTAGCTATTGTGAAGACTGCTACAAAGAACATATGAATACTAATATATCTTCAAGATTCTGATCATTTCCATTGATATACCCAGGAGTGGGATTACTGGCTCATATGATAGTTCTATTTTTAATTTCTTGAGGAACTTCCATTTTGTTTTCTATAGTGGCTATACCAACTTACATTCCCACCAACAGGGCACAAGAGTTGCCTTTTCTTCACATCCTTCTCAACATTTGTTATCTTTTGCTTTTTTTGACAATAGTCATTCTAATATGTATGTGGTGATATGCCATTGTGGTTTTAATTTGCAGTCCCCTAATAACTATTGATAGTGGGCAACTGTCATATATTTGTTGGTCATGTGTATGTCATTCTTGAAGAAATGTCTACTGAGGCCTATCTTGGTCCATTTAAGATGCTATAACAAAAAATATTTTAGACTGGGAAACTTACAAACAACAAAAATTTATTTCTTCTAATTCTAGAGGATGGGATGTCCAAGATCAAGGTGCCAGCAGATTTGGTGTCTCCCAAGGGTCATCAACATACATGGTGCTTTCTTGCTTTCTCTCTCTGTCCTCAATGGTGGTAGAGGAAAACAAGTTCCACTGGGCTTTTTTTTTTTTTAAGGGCACTAATGTATGTTCATTAGGAATATTGACTTCATTCTAGTTTTCTGCAATTTCTTTGGTATTGATACTGGACTCATTAAAAAAGTTTGTAAGTTTCCCACCTCCTCAATTTTTTGAAAGAGTTTGAAAAATATTGGTGTTAATTCTTTTTTGAATGTTTGGTAGAATTCTGCAGTAAAGTTATCAGTTCCTGGACTTTTCTGCGCCAGGAATTTTTTGATTACAGATTTATCTCTGTACTAATAGTCTGTTTAGATTTTTGATATCTTCAATATTCAGTCTTGGTGTACTGTATGCTTCTAGGAGTGTATCTATTTCTTCGAAGTTATCCAGTTTGTTGATATGTAATTATTTATAGTAATCTCTTTTGATTTTTTTGATATTTCTGTTTATCAGATTTAATGTCTTCTCTTTCGTTTATAATTTTATTTTTTTAGTCTTCTTTTTTTTTTTTTTTAGTCTAGCTAAAGTTTGTCAATTTTGTTTATGTTTCCCAAAATTCAACTTTTAATTTCATTGATCTATTATTTTTTTGGTCTCTATTTCATTTATTTCTGCTCTGATCATTATTACTTTATTTGTTCTTATTTTGGGCTTAGTTTGTCCTTATTTGTTTAATTTCTTTAGGTGCAAGTTTGGATTGTTAATTTGAGATGTATGTTCTTTCTTTTCTTTTCTTTTTTTACCCTAAATTTAAAGATGTGGGGTACAATTCAGGGTGAGGTATACAAATGTTCATTATTTGGGTACCCTTGTTGTTGAGGTGTGCCCTTCCCTCCCCTGGCAGTTTCCCTCAACTGTCAATCCCACCCTTCCCTCCCGTGGCAGTTTCCCACTACTGTCAATCCTTTTCTTACAGTATTATGGCAATTATTCAAGGTCTGCTTATGAGTGAGAACATATGGTACTCTGTTCTTTTTTTCTGTGATAGATCAGTATGATAGACTCTAAATCCATCCAAGTTGCTGTGAAGGCCATATGTTTGTCCTTCTTTATGACTTCATAATATTCCTTTTTTTTTTTTTTTTTGAGTTGGAGTCTCACTCTGTCGCCCAGACTGGAGTGCAGTGGCCGCTCCTGGCCACTGCAGCCTTGACCTGCTGGGCTCCGGCGATCCTTCCGCCTCAGTCTTCCAAGTAGCTGGAACTACAGGTGCGTGCTACCACGCCCGGCTAATTTTTTGATTTATTGTAGAGATGAGGTCTCGCCAAGTTGCCCAGGCGGGTCTCGAACCCACAGACTTAGGCAATCCACTCAACTCAGGCTCCCAAGGCGCGGGATTACAGGCTGTGCCACTATACCAGGCTTGCTGCATAATATTCCATTGTGTATATGCATCACATTTTAAAAATCTAGTCCAAATTCGATGGGCAGAATGGTTGGTTCCATGTTTTTGCTATTGTGAATAGAGCTGCAACAAGCATGCATGTGCACATATCTTTTTGGTAGAATGTTTTGAGTCCTCTGGGTATATTCCCAATAGGGGTATTGCTGGGTCATATAGAAGGTCAATTTCTAGCCAGGCTCGGTGGCTCAGCCTGTAATCCTGTGCCTTTGGGAGGCTGAGGTTAGTAGATTGCCTGAGCCCACGGGTTCGAGACCCGCCTAGGCAGTGAGACCTCATCTCTACAATAAATCAAAGAATCAGCCAGGCGTGGTAGCGCATGCCTGTAATTCCGGCTACTTGGA
>NW_007255483.1:5764-13413 GCF_000164805.1 Carlito syrichta
CATCCTTGCCAGCATCTGTTTTTGTTTGTTTTATTAATGATGGCCATTCTTACTGGGGTTAGGTGGTATCAAATGTGGTTTCGATTTGCATTTCTCTTATGATAAGTGAGGCTGAGCACTTTTTCATGTATCTGTTGGCTGCCTGTGTATCTCCTTTCATGTCATGTCTTTTGCCCACTTTTTTTTTTTTTGAGTTGGATTCTCACTGTCGCCCAGACTGGAGTGCAGTGGTCGCTCCCGGCCATCGCAGCCTCGACCTGCTGGGCTCCGGCAATCCTTCCTCCTCAGCCTTCCAAGTAGCTGGAACTACAGGCGCGCGCTACCATACCCGGCTAATTTTTTTGATTTATTGTAGAGATGAGGTCTCGCCTGCCCAGGTGGGTCTCGAACCCGCGGGCTCAGGCAATCCACTCACCTCAGCCTCCCAAAGGCTCGGGATTACAGGTCTGAGCCACCAAGCCTGGCTTTTGCCCACTTTTTAATGGGACTGTTTGTTATTTTCTTTATGGTATGTTTGAGTTCCTTGTAGATCCTAGATGTTAGGCCTTTGTCAGATATACAGTTAACAAATATTTTTTCCCCATTCTGTGGGTTGTATCCCTGCTCTCTTGATGGTTTCTTTTGGTTTGCAGAAGCTTGTTGGTTTGATGAGGTCCCACTTGCCTATCTTTTCTCTTATGATATGGGCACTTGGGGTTTTTGATCAGGAATTGGTTGCCAGTATCAATTTCCATAAGGGTGTCTCCTACATTTTCTAAGATTCTTATAGTTTGAGGTTTTACATTTAGGTCTTTGACTCATTTAGGTTAATTTTTTTGTATGGTGATAGATAGGTGTTTCAATCTTCTGCATGATTGATGCAGTGGTTGCTGTTGGAGGCTTTGTCAAAGATGAGTTGGCTGAGAAATTGAGGCTTTGCATCTGGAACCTCTATCCTTTTCTATTGGTCCTTATGCCTGTTCTTGTACCAATACCAGGTTGTTTTGATTATTGTAGCCTTATAGTAAAGTTTCGAGTCTGGAAGTGTGATACCTCTTGCTTTTTTTTTTTTTTTTTTTTGTGCTAAGGGTTGTTTTGGCTATTCATGGTCATTTATGTTTCCATATGAATTTCTGTATTGCCATTTCAAGGTCTGAGAAGAATCATGTTGGTAATTTAATGGGTATTGCGTTGAATCTGTAGATTGCCTTTACTAGGATGGACATCTTTTTTTTTTAGGCCAGTCTCATTTTAATCAAGTTCCAGAAAGAGGGCATGCAGCGTTGGAAGGTACAGCCACAGCACAACACGTCAGGGTGTGCAGTGCAACAGTTAGGATGGACATCTTAACAGTGTTGGTTCTTTCTATCCATGAGCATGGCATATTTTTCCATTTGTTTGTGTCTTCTTGGATTTCTTTGAGCAGTGTTTTGTAGTTCTCATTGTAAAGGTCTTTCACTTCTCTGATTAGGAAGATGCCGATGTATTTCATTTCTTGTGTGGCTTGTTGTTGGTGTATAAGAATGTGACTGTCTTTTGCACATTTATTTTGTACCCTGAAACTTTGCCAAAGTCCTTATTAAATGCAAGCAGTTTTTTGACAGATTCTCTTGGATTTTCAAGGTATAGAATCTTATCACTAGCAAATAGGGATAACTTGACTTCCTCTTTTCCTATTTAAATACCCCTGATTTTCTTCTCTTGTCTAATTGCTCTAGCTAGGACTTTGAACACAATGTTGAATGAGAGGGAGGAGAGTGGGCAGACTTGTCTTTTTCCAGTTTGCAGGGGAAATTTTTCCAGTTTCTGTCCATTTAGCAATATACTAGCTGTGGGTTTATCATAGATGGCACTTGCTATTTTGATGTATGTTCCTTTTATACCTAGATGTTTGAGGGTTTTTGTGAAAAAGGAATGGTGGATTTTATCAAAAGTTGTTTCTGTATCTAATGATGTAATCATGTGGTTCTTGTTTTTACATCTGTTGGTGTATTTAATTATATTTATGCTCTTGCGGATGCTGAACCAGCCCTGCATCCTGGACTGAAGCCTACTTGGTCATGGTGGATGAATTTTAAGATGTGTTTTTGGATCCGATTTGCTGGAATCTTGTTGAGGATTTTTGCATCTATGTTTGTAATGGGTCTTGGCCTGTAGTTCTCTTTTTTTGTTGGATCTTTACCCAGTGTGTGTATCCATGTGATGTTAGCTTCATAAAATTGTCAGTGAATTGACCACATTATCATTATATAGTGATCTTCTTTGTTTATTGTGACAATTTTTGAGCTAAAGCTCATTTTGTTTGATAAAATTACCTTTGCTATTTTCAAATTTCTGTTTGCATGTCTTTTTCATCCCTTCGCTTTCAGTCTATTTGCATGCTTAATGCTAAAATGTATCTCCTGAAGGTAGCATGTAGTCGGATCTTGCTAGTTCATTCATTCAGTCACTCTACATCTTTTAATTTGCTAAGCTAAAGCATTTGCTTTTAAGATAATTATCAATACATAAGGACTTACTGTTGCTATTCTGTTAATTGTTTTCTGACTGCTTTGCAGTTCCTTTTATGCCATCTTTCTTTGCAGGTTGATGCCTTTTTTTAAAAGTATGCTTTGACTTTTTAAATCTTTTTTGTACCTACTACCAGCTTTTTCTTTGAATTACATGAAATTTATGTAAAACATTTTACAGCTATAATAGACTACTTTAAGGCAATAATTTAATCTTGATTGCATACAAACTTCTATGGTTTTATTTGTCCCTTACGGTATTTTATGTTGTTGATGTTACAAGTCACATAATTTTATCTTGGGTGCTCATTATCAAAATATCATAGCTATAGTAATTTTTAATACTTTTGTCTTTCAATGAAAGAATTAAACGAGAATTACACACTACCATTAGAGTATTAGTGAATTCTGATTTTTGCCATATATTTACATTTACCAGTACATTTTATAGGTTCATGTTTTCATGTTACTAATTTATGTCTTTTTGTTTCAGCTTAAAAGCTTCCTCTAGCCTTTCTTGAAAGGTATGTCTAGTGGTGATAAACTCCCATTATCACTTTTTTTTTGTCTGTGAAAAGCTATCTTTCTTTCATTTCTGAAGGACAATTTTTGCCAGGTTAAGTATTTGTGGTTGATGGAGTTTTGTTTTTTGTTTTTGTTTTGTCTTTCAGCATTCAAATATATCATCTCATTCTCTCTTGGCACGCAAAGTTTTTGCTGAGAAATCTGTTGATAACCTTATGGATGTTTCCTTG
This sequence comes from Carlito syrichta, assembly GCF_000164805.1. Lineage (NCBI taxonomy): Eukaryota > Metazoa > Chordata > Mammalia > Primates > Tarsiidae > Carlito > Carlito syrichta. The sequence goes on from NW_007255483.1 coordinate 9,009, forward strand.
AATGTGATGTGTCACTTTTCTCACTTTTCTCTTGTTACTTCCAAAATACCCTTTGTCTTTGACTTTTGATAATTTGATTATAATTTGCCTTGGTGAAGTTTCCTTTGAACTAAATCTAGCTGGAAAACTTTGTACTTTATAGATATGGATATTTATATTTTTCCAAAGATGTGGAACGTTTTAGGCATTATTTCCTTAAATAAACATTCTACCTATTTCTCTCTTTCCTCTCATAATATACACATTTGTTTGCTTAATGGTGTCCCCATAAGTCCTTCAGGATTTCTTCACTCTTTTTCATTTGTATTTCTTTTTTTCTCTTCTGACTACATATTTTCAAATAATCTGTCTTTGAGTTTGCAGATTTTTGCTTCAGTCTAAGCTACTGTGCTATTAAAGATTTCTATTGCATTTTTTCATTTCTTTCATTATACGTTTCAGTTCCAGTATTTCTTTTTTTAAAAAATGAATTATTTATTGGTCTTTTAATTTTGTTCATGCATTATCTTTCTGAGATCATTGAGCTGTTTATCTGTGTCCTCTTGTATCTTGAGTTTCCTTAAAATAAGTATTCCAAGTTCTTTATTAGGTAACTTGTAGATCTCAAATTTATTTTAGGTCAGTTATGGGAAAATTCTGTGTCTTTGGTGGTGTTTTCATGTTTCTAGTGGCTTTGAGTTGTTGTCTGCATATTTAAGAGCTGAGGCACCTCTTCCAGCCTTTTCAGACTGCTTTTAATGAGAGAGATGAAAGTCAATAGGTGATTATGAGGGCAGCATCTCCAATTCTAGGAAGGGTGTAGTGGCACAGTTTCCATGTGGCTTTGTAAAGTGGGCTAACATTAACAATGACTGTTAATCTTTGGTGATGAAGGCTTTGGATGTCTGTTAAGGTGGCAGCTGTAGGTCTATTAGGGTCCTTTGTGGTCAAGGCTTCTGGTTTCTCTCCTACTTTTAAGCTGTAGCTTAAGGAGTCCCTGTGGCACTGTGTCTGGTGTGCTGACATGTGTACAGTTGAGGTGGTACTGGGATCTAGGGCATGGGTGTTATTATGGTGGTAGGAACATAAGTGTTTGGGCACAGTTGTCAAAAGCAGCAGTAAAGATGTGGTCCACTGCTCAGATACACACAGAACTATCATGACACCCAGAGCCTAGGGCACTGGCACATTTTATGTGAAAATAGCACCAGTGTCTGATGCATAGACGTGAAGATTGCCCACAGAGCTAAGATCTGTGTCTCTGGTGCATGCCATTAGGTGATTTGGCCCTGAGGAATCAGGATGCAACAGTATCACAGGTCCTGCAGTGATAGAGCATAGTGATGGCCTGGAACCAAGGGGAAGCGTGCAACAGCAGTACAGCCGTGAGAATGATAGGTTGCAACCACAGCTCTGGACCTGGTGGGGGAGGACACAGAGAAGCTGTGGCATGGTCCTAGTGATAACTGGTCAGAACTGTGACTCATGACCCAGGGTCCTAGGCATTGTTGGTTCAAAGCTGTAACTCAGTACTCAAGAGATGGGGCAGAGCAGCAACAGTAGCAACAGCAGTAGCAGCAGCAAGGCCTGGTGATGGCAGGAAGTAGTCAAGAGTAGGCCCTAGGAAGTATGGTGCACGGCAGCACATCTCTGTCTTGTATATGGTGAGGCACTGTGGGGCTTTGATCCCAGAGGGTGGCATGCAGCAGTTGCCCAGACCCCTGGATGGAGGATTCAACACAGCAGCAGCTGTAAGCCCAGGGAGGGGCACAAAATGTCTCCACCTCTGAGGGTAGAACTCTAGTGTGCATTCCAAGCAGTTCCATCAGCATTGGTGATGACTGTGGGGTTCTTGGTAGCAAAAGCTGCAGGTATCCATGCAGGCAAGGAGGCTATCTAGAGTCACACTTCTCTCTTTTCCCTGTGGGGATAAATCTCCCCGAGGAAATTCCTCTTGATTCTCAGATGCTCATGCATAGGCTATGGGATGACACAGGTAAAATGCTTCCTATATTTTTTGTTTTGTGGCCATCCTCAGTTTTTGTTCTCTACAGGGTTTCTGCTGCTTCTCTGTTCTAATTTCAAGCTTTCCTAGAACTATGTTCATCAGTAGATTTTTTTAAATTCATGTTTTTTGTGTGTGTGGAGATGAGAGTGAGGATCTCCTATTCTGCCACCTTGCTGACAGTAATTCTTGAAATAAGTTTTCACCCCTTTCTATTTCTCTTCTTCTTCTGGAACTTTCATAATACATAAATTAGTTCACACTTGATGGTATCCCATAGTTCTACAGACTTTCTTAACTGTCTTTTTTGTTGTTTATCTTACTGGGTACTTTTTAAATGACTGATCTTTGAGCGTACAGATTATTTTTTCTGCTCAATAATGTTTGCTACTGGAGCTTTGAATTTTTCAGTTTAGTCATTCTATTTTTCAGTTAGAATTTGTGTTTTTTAATTTTTTTCTATTCTTTGTTGAAATTCTAAATTTTCATATATTGTTTTCCTGATTTTGTTCAGTTCTTTTTCATTCTACTAGCTCACTGAACTTCTATAAGATGATGATTTATCTTTTTCAGATGGTTCATATGTCTTCATTTCTTTAGGTTTGGTTACTCTTGCTTTATTTTGTTGCTTTGGGAATATAATTTTGCCCTGATTATTGATCCTTGTGGCCTTGCATTACTATTTGCACACATAAAAACATCACCTCTCCCAGTGTTTACATATCTAATCCAGAGTTCTGGGTGAGCCAGATGGTGTGGCCCATGAGTGGACTTGCTGCTGGAGTTCTTGATCAGTCTGCCCGGGTGCCTGGGTTGCATATGGGTTGTAATGATTCCTGGGTCCGTGGATGTTGTCTTGTATTGTGAGTCTCTGGGGTGGGCCTGGTGCAGAGTTCCATTAGGGTGGGCCTGGTAAATGAATATACATGGATGAGTATAGATTCTGGGTCTCTGGGGCCTGGTCTAGACTTTGGGTGTGCCTGGAACCTACATCCACAAGAGTGAGCCTGGGTCCCAGGTCCTCAGGGGTCAGCTCAGTTTGGGGGTATACTGGAGTGGGCTGGATCCTGGGTCTATGGGTCCTGGGCTAGTGCCAGACTCTGCAGAAGTGGGCCTGAAGCCTTGATCTGAAAAGATGTACTTGGAACCTGGGTCTTTTGGGACAGCCTAGACAGTGGATCAATGGGGCCTGGTATTGGGTGGGGGGTTATCTGGAGACTGAGCTCACATGGAGGCTTGGATTCTGGGTCTGTGAGGGCTGGCTTGGTGCAGCGTGCACAGTGACAGGATGGAGCCTGAATCCACAAGGGTTGGTCTGGTACTGGAATGGAGCTTGGTTCTGCTGGGGATAGCCTGGAGTCTAGGTCCATAGAAGCTGGCTTGGCTCTGGGATTCACTGGGGCAGGCCTGATGTGGCAATGTCACTGTGGCAATGTCAAGATACTCCATTCTTCTTTCCCCACATAGATGGTATCTACTTCTGCACTACATCGTGCAGGCTTTGGGGAGGGTTGACACAAGTAATGTGAAATGGTTCTTCCTATCTTCTTTAATGCATCTTTTCTCATTTCTTAGCTTTATACCTGAATTTCATTGCTCTCATGAAGTTTTGTTTTGTTTTGTTTTTTTAAACGTGGATGGCTGTGTAAATTTGCATTTTTGTGAGGGAATGAATGCTTAGTAGTTCTCCTATTTCACCATTTTGCTGATGTCATTTGCTCTATTTCTACCTTCTCAATTTTCTGTGACTTTAAAATTTTTTTCAAAACTAAAGTCTATTTAAAAAAGAAAATGAGAAAAAGAATTGATTCGCATTCCAGTTTTGGCTGTGTCATTTACTGTATATATGAGCTTCTCTGGGATTCACTTTTCTCACCTGTGAAATAGAAATAGTTGTGGAATTTACTTAATAAAATTACTCAAAGGTTTTGTTTGTTTTGTTTTGGTTAGAACAACTCAGTACAATGAAATCCAGTTTATTGTTAGACAACACTGTTTCACAAATACATCAAACAGACCAAAAATCATCAGAAATTTCATAGACCAGAAAGAAACCTTTCATCTTTGGCCTTTTCAACCATCTCATACAAACCAAGTACTTATAGTACAGCTAAATACCTAGCACAAACCAAGGTACTGGAAGCAGATCTTGCGTTGTTGTTTTTCTTTTGTTCACAAGTTTTTTCCCTTGGCGCTTATCACGAACATGGTCACATGACAAGCAAAATCGGAAGTAGGACAGAAAACGCCCCGGAGGCCGGCTCGGGTATCCAAGACCATTAAACATGGCGGACCGCTAGCCACATGGACGAAAACGCACAGTGCAAGCAAAAAATGCAAATTTCCTCCTGGAAGCGCTTTGAAGCAGAAACGGGCGCCTTGGGGGCGCCGGGCCTTTTCTGCTCCGCCGTGGCGAAGTCT
>NW_007255483.1:13928-26463 GCF_000164805.1 Carlito syrichta
GCCCTCGCCTCGGGCGTTTCGAGGGGCCGCGCTGGCCCGGAAACCGCCGAGCGCCCGGCGGGGGCCGTGCGATTCTGCTCAGCTACCTGGGACCACATCCCGAATGCTGCTCTGCGCCCTAAGGTTTTAGGAGCAAGAGCATTATTTCACCTAATTCTCGCACGGTTATCCAGTTCAGAAAACTGAACTTTGAATTGTCGAAGTTATGTCTTTTCAAGTCATCTTTTCTATTCCCGTATCTAGTCCGGTGCCGTTTGTCACCTGGAATTGGCATGCTCTTTATACTCGAATCTGGAGCAATTCCTCAGCCCTCCTTTGATATTTATTGATTGTCGTTAAAACTTTTTTGTTTATAATTATAATTGGCACATAATAATTGTACAGTGGACATTTTTGAAGCGTGAAGACCAAATGTCCTATAGAATGTTCTTTAACTTGGGTTTGTCTGATTATTTACTTAAACGTTTTTTAAAAATCAGGTTTAATTTTCTGGTTTTTAGTTCGACTTGATCAATGGGAGGTACCTGCAAATGATCCAGGGGCAGAAGAGAGAGGGGACAGAGATGGCTTTCCTGCCTCCTCCCTGCTCAGTGCATCTCTGGCTGCCACGGAGCCCTCTGTGAGCGTCTGACAGGCCCTCTCCAGCAGCTCTTGCTCTTAGGTAACACCATTCCTTTTGCCTCCAACTCGAGCTGGTAACAGCTTCCAGCTCCTGCTAATCTGGGCACCTCGATGTTTCTTGTTTGTTCTCATAGCCATCTTCACATCTCTGTAAGTGGTCATTTCTCTCCTGGAAATACTTGGGATACATTATTTCCTGCTGGGATTCTGACTAGCAAACGCTGTACTTGGCATAAAAGGACCATACTCTCACCTCAAGTCAGATGTAGGAATGAGTTTTCCACATTTCTGAAGTTCTAGATAACTTAGGTTTAACGCTTCTTGTCAAACCATTGGATTAAAATTCTCTCTCAAATGTCCATAATAAACATTTTTTTATTTATAAGGTCGCTTGATCATAACTAGGGAAAGGACTGGATTTGTTTAGTGAAGTAGATTTAAATAAAATGGAGACTGGGATTATTGAAAATGTGGGTCAAAATAGTCCTGAACATTTATTTCTTTTTTGTTTATTTATTTTAAAAATGTGGGGTACAATTCAGGGTTAGGTATACAAATGGTCATTACGCAGGTGCCCTTGTTGATGAGGTATGCCCCCCACACTCTCCCATGGCAGTTTCCCACCACTGCCAATCCCTTTTTTTTTTTTTTTTTCTTGAGCTGGAGTCTCACTCTGTCACCCAGACTGGAGTGCAGTGGCCACTCCCGGCCACCACAGCCTCGACCTGCTGGGCTCCGGCGATCCTTCCCCTCAGCCTTCTAAGTAGCTGGAACTACAGGCACGTGCTACCACGCCTGGCTCATTTTTTGATTTATTGTAGAGATGATGTCTCACCAAGCTGCCCAGGTGGGTCTCAAACCCGCGGGCTCAGGCAATCCACTCATCTCAGCCTCCCAAGGCATGGGATTACAGGCTGAGTCACCGAGCCCGGCCTCGTTTTTTTTTTTTTTGAGTTACTGATGGTGGCCATCCTGACTGGAATTAGGTTGTTGTACCCGAATCCTGAATCCAAGAGACCACCAAAGAGCCAGCTCTGATGCAGATCACACTAGGGTCTTTATTCAGGCTGGAGTCTGGGCTCACAAATTGAAACCCACACAGCGGCTCAAGAATGAGAGCCCCGATTCAGGAAAGCAAGCAGTTTTTATGCACAAGTACAGAGGGAGGGGCTGGGCGTGACTGGTTTTTCCTAGGTTTTGCAACGTTAACCAATCAGAAGAGGTCATTATGTAGAAACCTAAGTCTGGGGACCTTGCACAGTTAGTCCCCAATCAGGTCTGCGGTGATGTCAAGGGACAGGGGTGCTTGAGATTGGTTGGTTTGTTTTTGGTTTTGCGCAGGCTGGAGCTCAGTTGCCTGTGATTGACAGGAAACGGCTAAACAGGCAGAGTGGCATGCCAGATAAGCTAGGTTTACACAGTCACTGCACGTAAATTAACCTTGGCATACGAGCAGGAGGTTTGAAACAACACAAAGCCTGCCAGGATAGTGGCTGGCGCCACAGAGTCTACCATAATCTAAGCAAAGGAATGTCCGGAAGGGGCTTATTGCTTAACATTTACACCCCGTTGCAGAAGCAGAAGAAACCAACATGGCAATTGGGATAAACAAAAGCTTAACAAAGTTCTAAGCACAAACACTGCTTAAAGCATTGTTTAATTTTACAATCACAGTCACTACCAGGCACCCGACATGTGCCTAGTCCTACGGGGTCTGAGGTAGGATTTAAAATACTAAGAATTCATAAAATATAGTGAATGTGAGGCAGGGATATATAAAATGCAATGAACGTGCGAACGTGAGGCAGGGATGTATAAAATACAATGAACGCTTCTTTTACAGCACGTATAACTTTTTGAGTCCTTGGGTCTCTCAAGGTGATATCTCAGTGTGGTTTTAATTTGCATTTCTTTGATGATTAATGAGACTGAGCATTTTTTTCATGTATCTGTTGACTGCCTGTACATCTTCTTTTGAGAAGTGTCTATTCATATCTTTTGTCCACTTTGTAATGAGGCTGTTTGTTTTTTTCTTTGCAGCACGTTTGAGTTCCTTGTATATCCTAGATGGTAGACCTTTGTCAAATATACTGTTGGCAAATATTTTTTCCCATTCTGTGGGCTGTCTCCCCACTCTCTTGATGGTTTCTTTGGCTTTGCAGAAGCTTTTCAGTTTCATGAGGTCCCACTTGTTAATCTTATCTCTTATGGCACGAACACTTGGGGTTTTGATCAGGAATTCGTTGCCAGTTCCAATTTCCATAAGGGTTTCTCCTGCATTTTCTAAGGTTCTTATAGTTTGAGGTTTTACATTTAGGTCTCTGATCCGTTTAGAGTTAATTTTTGTGGATGGGGATAGATAGGGGTCCTGTTTCAATCTTCTACATGTGATCAGTCAGTTTTCCCAGCACCATTTACTGAATAGGTTCTCCTGTCCCCAGTGGTTGGTGTTGGAAGCTTTGTCAAAGATGAGTTGGCTGATAAATTGAGGTTTTGCTTCCAGGATCTCTATCCTGTTCCATTGGTCTATATGCCTGTTCTTGTACCATTTCCAGGTCATTTGGATTATTGTAGCTTTATAATAAAGTTTAAAGTGTGGGAGTAATACCTCCCGCTTTGTCTTTTGTTTTGCTGAGGATTGTTTTGGCTATTCGTGGTCATTTATGTTTCCATATGAATTTCTGTATTGTCATTTCCGGGTCTGAGAAGAATGATGCTGGTAATTTAATGAGCATTGTGTTAGATCTATAGCTTGCCTTGGGTAGGATGGACACGGACATTTCTTTCCAAGATAAAGTTCCTATCTCAGATTATGTTTGATGCTACTTGCTTTTCATCTGAGTAAGAATCAAAGGCATTTTTCAGAGGGCATTCCTCTGTTGAGAGTGTTTCCCTAATGCTGCTGGTTCTGGTGAGCTTGTTTGGGAAGACAGGAGTCTGAGAGGGTGGTGACAGTGAGGGCCACAGGAAGCTTACCTGCTCTTTACGTGCAGGAAGATAGTCCAGATGAGGGTTGCAGTTTCAGGATAATTTTGATAACTGTGATGCTTCTCTTTGCCTTGGGTGCCCCTTGCCACTCGGCTTTTAAGGCCGTAGCACATCCGTCCTCCCACCGCTCTTTGCTATGACCAGTCTGCTCCTAGCATTCAACATAGGGTGAGATGCAGATAGAAATTCGTGGGAGTACTTTGGCCTCCATGTCCCATTCAGCCCAATCTCCTGAGCTCCTTCATTTAACTCTTATACTCTCTTAGTACCTGAAAGGAGAGACCGAGAGTGGGAAGCCCTCTTTCATCTTGTTCTCAAACCCTGACATGATGATGTGAAAGTAGAAGCTATGTTTTTGGAGAAATGCACACTTTAGGTAAAATTAACTTTGCCGACTTTCTCTTTTCAGAAACAGATTTCCTGGTATCAGAGGTATCTCATAGCGGCAACAAAGCTTGCCTAGAGTAAAGAGTAAAGGGAATTTACAAGGCCTAAGACATCATGCATTGGGCAAGGACTGTAAGAGTCATGAAGCTTGTAATTACAAAAGTTATGACCGCTCAGAGGGAGAGCAGGTGGGGATTCGATCTTCTGGTAGATTGGGCGCTATCTATAGGGAAGCCAAGGATCCCCCGAAGCTCCCCACTGGGAATACCTAGGAGATAAGGGGAGGAGTACCCTCCATTAGCTTGAAGGAATGTCGTTCAGGAGAATTAGAACCCTTGTCATGCCCTTCTCTAGGGGCTAGGATAATGTGGGAGGACATCAGTGGGCCTCTGTGTCACAGGTTCTGTAGGACATCCACAGGCGGTCGATAAGGAAGTCACGGCAGTCATGTCTACCTGATTGCAACATCTCCAAGGAAAAGGATTTAAGCCAGGGCTTTGGGGGGCTATGATGCCACACTCACCTAGAGTGTAGGCCCGCTCCCTGTCTGTGGGGGGTGAACTTTTCTTAAATAAATCTTGTCTTCTCTCACCTCTTTGTGTGTTGCAATTCTTTGCATTTACTCAGATCTCTGGGTTGCCAGCAGCTTGCTGGCTCCGGTGGTGCTGCACCTCCCTGCGCCTCTCCCTCTCCATCTGTCCCACCCTCACCCTATCCAGACCCTAACAGGACCTCTTCCTGCCTTCCTATGCTTACACCCCGCTCCTGTTCCTGCAGGTGGGCCCTAACATTCCATCCTTTCCCATCCTCTCTGTTTGATCAAACTCTCCATACTTCCCATACCTCCCTCCATTCCTGCCTCTTGCAGAAAGCCTCCCATGATCCCTGTGGACCCATTTTTTTCAACTCTTTGACTTTTGCTTTGCCAGTTCTGTTTGTATTATTTCCCATTATTTTATATGTGACTGTTTCCTTCTTCTTCTTCTTTTTATGTATTATTATTATTATTTTTGCTAAACTAAAAACTCGTAGCAAGTGAAGACCATGTATCATTCTTCTTTTGTAACCTACACAGCACCTAGCGCTGTACCAGGCACATAGCTAGACATGGTACCTGTTTTTTGACTAGATAGCTAGCTTACTGGTTCGTATGCTATCTGCTACATTTTTCTAAAAAGTTTTAGTAGTAAAAGTAGTTTAAGTAGTAGTTTAAGTATATAAAAGTAAAAGTAGTGCTTTGGTTTTCTAGACTGTGTTTGGTATAAAATATTTGAAACAATGTGAATTATACCTTGGTGGAAATGCTAAAAGGACATTAATTTATGCATTTCCTCTTTCCCGGGCTCACCCGTTCTTAAACTGAAATATTTGGATAATTTTTAGACAGACATTATTCAAGTGAAAATGAAACTTCTGAGAAACAAAAGCTGTTCAGATGTTTGGAAGAAACAAGAGTGGCTGGTGGGCTGTGGGGGAAGGCAGAGCACATGTCTGAACTGAGGAATCTTGGGTGACAGACGACAGTCTCATGTTGATACCTTGTGAGTTTTAATTGGATCCTGCTACCAGTCTCCTTCTATTTGCCCCCATGCTAATAGAGGCCATTCTGAGCATTTTGACTCATTCTGCATTTCAGAAGTGACTGCTGAGCATTGATTTATGTGCTGGCCCTGACTGGGGAAATGCTTGGAGGAGCCTCTTTGCAGTGCTGAGAATGCATATGTTACTTACTCAAATCCTTTGAATTACAGATGTTGCAAACATAAAGAATTATCTCCTGTATTTTGTTCTACAGAAGGATAAGCCTCTGGTGAATTGCAGTTAATCAAACCTACAAGAGAAGAATGTATCCTAAAAGCTTAATTGAATATGGAATTGGATGAAAATCTGCCCTCTTATGCTTTTAGTTTAATTCCGAGGAAAAAAATGAGATGGCAGCATTCGACTGAAAGTGAGTGAGTTGGAATCAGATGTAATTTAACATTAACCATAATGATCACTTACTACAGACCATGTGTTAAAGAGGACAAAGTTCTTTCACACCAGTTATATAATTTATTCCTGCCAGTAACCTTCACAGCAGGGCAGATATTGGGACAATTTTTATATTCATTCATTCATTTTTTTTTTAGAAAGTAAGATTTATTAAGAAAACAGAGCTGGACTCGGTGGCTCAGCCTGTAATCCCGCTCTTTGGGAGGCTGAGGTGAGTGGATTGCCTGAGACTGCGGGTTCGAGACCCATCCGGGCAACTTGGCGAGACCTCGTCTCTACAATAAATCAAAAAATTAGCCAGGCGTGGTAGCGCACGCCTGTAGTTCCAGCTACTTGAAAGGCTGAGGTGGAAGGATCGCCGGAACCCAGTAGGTCGAGCCTGCGGTGGCTGGGAGCGGCTACTGCACTCCAGTCTGGGTGACAGAGTGAGACTCCAACTCAACAACACAAAAAAAAGCCCACAGTAGGCGGAGACCTGAAACAGGTTACTCGGAACTATTTTTATTACATTTATTTTTCATTATAAGAGCAGTATTCTTGCATACCAGAAAATTTATGAAATAGAAAAAAGAAGGAGAAAATAAAGCATTAGCTCATTATTTCTGTGTTGTGCTTTTTAAAATCTCCTTTTCTTATTATATAGCTGCAATCAGTTTGAATCTGCTTTCTTCATTTAATATTGTATCATAAACATTTACCTGTGTTTTCCTATACTTTTCATAGTTGTAACTTTTAATGGACTTGTCATATTGTGCTCTATATTTTATTCATTTTTAATATTCTTTATTCTAAATAATATTGAGAGGGACGTTTGAGTACACATAAGTTTTGGTATTTAAGATTTTCCCCCAAAGACTAAGTTCCTGAAAGTGGGGCAAAAGTTGTGAACATGTCCAGTGACTTCTGATTTTTATTATCAAATTGTTCTTCAAAGAGGATATGCTGACAGCATGCATATTGGTTCACATGTACCAATTCTTCACACATTTGCCAGAAATAGGAACCATGATTACTAATATGTAAAAAAAAACGGTTATTTATTAGTATTCTCATTTGAAGGTTTTTCACTGTGAAATTTATTATTTCCCATTTTTGTTTTCTAGTTGCATTTGACAAGATAGATATTTTTGTGCCCATTTGACAAACGAGGGAACATGTTCAGACACATAAAGTGGTTTGCCTAATGGAGAGACAACTAAAGACTGGCCTATGGAAATGTAGACTTAGGGCTTCTAACTCTCAATCCAGGCTTTGTCCTGTGAGGAATGGTTCCAGTTATTCCGCCATCCTCCTGTGGGGAAGTCTTCTCATTTCTTTGAGCCTTACTTTCAGCGTATGCAAAATAAAGTGCTTGGACTTGGGCTGGGCACAGTGGCTCAAGCCTGTAATCCCAGCACTTTGGGAGGCCGAGACAAGAGAATTGCCTGAGTCCAGGTGTTCGAGACCAGCCTGGGGAACTTGATGAGACCTCATCTCTCTGATTTAAAAAAAAAATTAGCTGGGTGTGGTGGCACGCGCCTGTAATTCCAGCTACTTGGAAGGCTGAGGTGGAAGAATCACCTGAGCCCAGCAGGGCGAGGCTGTGGTGGCTGTGAGTGTGCCACTGCAGTCCAGCCTGGGCGACAGTGTGACTCTGTCTCAAAAAAAGTGCTTGGACTGGAATCAGTGATTTTCATTTTAAAATATAGTTAAATTGGGCTGGGTGCAGTGGCTCATACCTGTAATTCCAGCACTTTGGAAGGCTGAGGCAGGAGGATTGTTTGAGTCCAGGAGTCTGAGACCAGTCTAGGTCACATAGCAAGACCTCATCTCTACAACAAATTTAAGAATTAGCCAAGTGTGGTGGCACACGCCTGCAGTCCCAGGTACTAGGGAGGCTAAGGCAGGAGGATTGCCTAAGCCCAGGAGATAGAGGCTGTGGTGAGCTGTGATCAAGCCACCACACTCCAGCCTAGGCAAAAGAATGAGACCCCAACTCAAAACAATAACAAAATAATAAAACTGAACAAGAATTTTTCTCCCAAATGAATCTTATGTTAAAACCCAGTATATGTGACTGCTAAGGCAAAGTTACTCTAAGTTGACTGACAAGAGGACTGGAGGCCTGAAGTCTCTTCTGTTTTCAAAATCTCAATAAAACATTCTTAAAATGCTTCCTTAAAATACTTAGATATCATCTAGTACAGGGATTTTCAGGCAGTGCTCCCATCATCCTATCTGATTTTGATCTACTGTCAACTATAATGATTCAGACCTTCCAGTATAAATTTTAAACTCATTTTCATGTCTCTAGCTTGTCCACAAGCAACTGGTATCTGAGAATCCCAATCTCTGATGATAAAGGGCTCATGATATGGCATGATATGGTGCAAAGAAAACTGGATTTAAGGCCAGGATGCCAAGGTTTCTTTTTCCTATAGCATACAACCTTTCTGAGTTGAGTCTCTCTCTCTAAAATAGAGATGATCATCTCTGATTCTCCTACCTTACAGAGTTGTTGTGCGGATCACAGAATGTTAAGCTGTGTGTGTATTCTCCTTTTCTCCTTCCAAGCACATGGTAGGTTAACTTTCTTCCCTTTTATAAAGTTGGATGTGGCCATGTGGCTTGCTGTCCAGTGTCATGCCTGTGGAAATGACATGTGTCCTTTCTGTGCAGAAGCGCTAAAAGCTGGTATGTGATTCTCTTCCCCTACCCCTCCAGCAGCAGTTGTGGAAGCACATGTCAAAATCAGCTTCAGGTAGCCGGGCTCGGTGGCTCAGCCTGTCATCCCAGCGCTTTGGGAGGCTGAGGTGAGTGGATGGCCCGAGCCCGCGGGTTTGAGACCCGCCTGGGCAACTTGGTGAGACCTCATCTTTACAATAAAATCAAAAATTATCTGGGCGCGGTAGCGCGCGCCTGTAGTTCTAGCTACAGAAGGCTGAGGAGGAAGGATCGCCAGAGCCCAGCAGGTCGAGGCTGCGGTGGCCGGGAGTGGCTACTGTACTCCAGTCTGGGCGACAGAGTGAGACTCCAACTCAAAAAAAAAAAAAAATTAGCTTCAGGTCAGCCTTGATTTACAGGTGATCAGTATGAGCAGAGACCCTAGCATTACCAAAATGTCCTGGAACAAAATCAAAAAATAAAGATTTGCTATGTTGAACTCTGAGATATTAAGTTTGTTATTAAAACAAAACTTAGCCCATCCTAATTAGTCCAGTGTGTATGAGGATAATTGACATTAACATCCACATCAGTGACAAAACACCTTCCTCATTTTTTAGAGTTGTTGAAGCCCATGGAACCCCAGAAACCTAGAAAAAAAATTCCCTGAAGACTACATTTGAACTGAACACCTTTAGCAATTACCTTAAGGTTTGTAAAAGCTTTTATCTTGCACATTTAAAGTCAAGGACGTTAGTGAAACAAAACATTGGCCAGATATTCAACTCTTCTCTCCTTCCCCAGGTGCTGAATCTTCTGCAGCTTAAAAAATGACTGTTATTTTTTTCTACAGAGATTCAAGATGTATAAACGAATCTCTTACTAATCCTCTTATTCTTCAAGCAAGTTCATAAAGTCAGTGAGTTAAGCATTACAGAGTAGGGATGGTTATGAGAACAGTGTGTTCGGGAAATAAGCTGAATTGTTTGAAAATATTTCACCTGTGCTTTATCTCAACATAGTTGCATAATGCAAAACCAGTGCTTTGAGTCATGCTACTGATAAAAAATAAATTCATCCTGACATTAAAAAGCTTCAAGGTGATGCTTTGTCAAAGTTGCCAAGGTGAGTATGGCCTGGTGCGGCGGCTCGCAGTGGAGCTGCTTCTTTAACCTCAGAGCACCTTTTGGGCCGAAGATTCAGCATTTGTAAAATTGAGGCTCTAACCGCTGACTTGTGCCTGAAGAGTGAAATGAGACAATGCATATGACACTACTTGAAAACTAAAAGGGGGCCATTTTGCCATGAGTGTTAGTAGCTGAACTTTCTGTTCAATTTGTTTAGAAGTTCTGTGACTTACTCTTTAAGTAGCAAGTGTCAGGAAGGCCTTTCCAACTGTCTGTAGTACATTTCAAATTAAATCTTTAAAAATATTTAAGAGAAAGCATGCAAGGGAGTCTGATTGCAAATGAACTGAAAACTCCAGGAAATCCAGTGCTGTTTTCATCCTTTCCCTCTCCTGTGCTTATTTACGGGCCACCTGTCTCTACTTGGTAACTTCTGCAAGCTCCAGCTTATAGAAAACGAAGGGTTTCTATGGACTAATGTCACCACATTAAGTCACATTTGCCTGGATTGGGTCATGTGTGTATTTCTGGGCATGTGAGGAGAGGAGACTCTACCCATATTGGTGAGTTGGGGGGAGGTTATTTCCAAAAAGAAAACCAAAGTGCTATAACCAGGCTGGTTGACCAAAACTAGTGTGTCCTCCACAGAAGGTGAGAGCATCCTTCACCTTGCTTCTTGAGTTCTGAGCTCTGAAGAGACCCACAGTCAGCAGCCTAGCACTGGGGCCTGGCATGTAGCCCTGTTGACATTTTAGCCTCAGTCTCCTCTGTTAGTATCCAGGACTCAAGGGTCTTCAGGAAAGTCTTTGGGGGACTTCACTTAACAGCCATAGCCACATATCTAAAACTAGGAGATGTGGTGAGGAGAGCAGGAAAAGTGTCATCTTTGTTTTTGAAGTGCAAGGAAAGATATTTTTAAAGCTATATTCTGTAGTTGGCTGAAGTGGAAATGATCTCAGGTAGAGTTCATGTGGATCCAGGAACTGACTGTTATTCAGAAGAAATGCATGTCTTCCCATGATACGTCTACCACATCCCCCCTCCCATCTGGGGCGATTGATTCAAGTAGGCTCTGCACCCTGGCACTGAGTGAGGTGCTGTGGGGGATGGTGTAGGTGGGGTAGCAATGGGCCTTGCCCTGGGGAGTTATAATGTTATTAGAGGTAAAAACTAAACACAGGAAATAACTAGAGACCATCAGGCAGTCATTGTATGTAACTGGGTGTGTGATTCGCATGGAGTGCTCTGTGCTCAGGAAGGGAAAAGCAATGTTTCCTGGAGGTGCAAAGAAAGGATGCACTGGGGATGGGTAGAGAGATGGTTAAAAAAATTGCACTTAACATGGATTGCGTGCTCATGGTGTGCCATGCAATTGCTAAGCACTTTGCATCTCTTCATGCCTTCCCTCCGTTTGTCTCCTCTGTAGCTGTCAGAAGCAGTGCTGATGAGACTGTTACAGATGGGGAGACTAGGCTCAGAGAGGTGAAGGGGACCCAGGTAGTCATGGCCGGGCCAGAACCCAGTGGCTTGAACATCATCTACTGCTTCGTCCTCAACGTCTCCTGTCATGACTTTGGTGTAAGGTTTCGTCAAAAATGACTGTAATAGTTCTAGCTCTTGGCTGAGGATGTTCCAGGAGGAGAACGTCCAATGATGACTTAGCCGTAGGCTTAGCTGTTTTAAATGAACACTCCTTAGCTCTTGAATGTCCTATATATTAAGAATATTTTTACATTGAAAAAATTGAACACTTAAAGTTTTAAAATAAATGAAATTATTGAATTTAATTTCATTTAAAGTAAATGAAATTATTTGAATTATAATTAATGTAATACAGAAGACTTTCCATGAAAACAGAATTTCTGTTTAAGTATATTGTAGGTTTTGTTTGTTCTTTAAATTTATAACTGTGAAGTTAAGGTATTTTGAGGAATCAGTATGATTCCCTGGAAAACCCAGTAAAGCAGCATCTTCCCAGGCTAGCATATTCCAGATCACTGTCTTTTTATTCTGAAAATTCTAGCAGTCGTAAACTGTTCAATTTATTTACAATATAATTTCCCACTTATTTGATCGCAGATGAAACTAAAACCTAAGCTAAAAATCTTTTGGAGAATACAGGGCTTATCATCATATGTCGAGAAAGCCAGATGTAGGGCAGTTGCCGAGTCAATTCTGGGGCTCCACGATGTCGTCACAGACGCGGCCCCTTCATCTTCCTGCTGTGCCATTCGGAGAGAACTGGCTTAGTCCCCAGGTTTTTGCTCCCCCTCTCCTGGATGAACCACGGCCGCTGCTGCTCCAGCCATCACAAGTAGACAAAACGCTTTCCGCTGCAAGGGAGAGATTTTCAAACGCACTTTGAGTCAGAGAAGGAAAGGGTCCTAGAAGCGCCCTGCGGATGTCCGCTCACATCTCATGGGTTGGAGCCGGATCACACGCCACTTCTCATTTGCCCAGGGGTGACCACGGACAGTTCTTGCCGGTCTCTGGAAAGGTGAAGGAAATCGTTTCGGTTGGTTGGTGCCACTCGAACCTCACCCTCTGGGGCCGGAGAATCCCCTTACCCCCCAGCAGGGCTGTCGGTCAACAGCTGAACGAATTCTGCGTTCTGAAAAAGAAGGAGTAAAGGCGAAATGGTTGTTCGGAGGGGCCTTCCGCATATGCCACAGCCGTTCCTTTTCTCCAGAACTAAGAATGAGTGCACGTGAGCTAGACAACCTCGGACGTCCCCTCTCTCCACAGCGGCGTTTTCTGGAGGCGCAGTCGCCCTC